>NC_137615.1:49026388-49028888 GCF_963280865.1 Gymnoscopelus braueri
AACACATTCTGTTCTATTTGTTCTAATTCTAGATTAGTCAGTTTTTAAGTCAAAGCTTTCTAACTATAGTCCAACCATGGCAATCTACAAGCTCACAATGTGAGGAGAGTCTGGAAGAACTTGATGATGCAATGACATGGAAGTGTCTTCCTGGGCATCGGCATTGTCTGTGTCGGGTGACAGAGTATAATTAAGTTTTTATTATTCATTACTCCGTGGTGGCTGTGTCACCAAACAGGGAAAAGGGAAACATGCATTGTCACACACATTTGCATCATGGTAGGCTACATTTGCATTAATACAGCACGGGGGAGCAATTAGGGTTAAGTGTCTTGCTCAGGTTCACTTCAACACATAGACCGGGGCCTGGCGACAAACCGGTGACCTTCTGATTCGGTGACCTTTTGTTTCCCAGAAGGCCGTCGTTCAGCTATGGCCGCCTGCACAAGTTTACAATGCATTGTAAGCTTGTAAATCTGTTATTTTTGGGATGCGTGTAGCTTTTAGATCCCTCATTAGATGTCATTTCGACTATGGTCGCAATAACATCTCAATGTCACTAAAATCTAAACTACAGATCTCTCAAAACAAACTAATAAGACTACTTCTAGGCCTCACCCCCAGGACTCACCTTCTCCCAGCTCATTGTGTTAGTCTGGGTTGGCTCAAAGTAGAAGACAAAGTACAACATCTCTACAATGGGTCTGGTCTTCAAGGATCAGTGTCCAGATACCAACTACTCAGTGTAGCCAGATGGGAAATGTTGAATTACCGTACCGGAGGCTTAAACTTAATGTATTTAAAAGGAAACTATCGTACACAGCCAAAAAAAGATAAGTAACAGGTGTAAATATGTAATTTCACAAACAATAGTTGTAAGAAACAACATTGTTTGAGACTAGTGACAAAAACACATCCATTATGGTGCGTGGAAACAGACAACTTCCTGGACCATAATACAAATAAAAACCTAAAACTGGACTGGAAAGACGCGACCGGTGTTTTTAATGCCTCCAAGTACAGATCTAGGGTCAGATTTACTGACTTACTGACTTATTTTGAAAAGCCAAACGGGATCCCAGATCAACAGACAGGGAATTTAGTCAATTCACGGCACGCACCTTTTTGTGTAGAATTAAAGCCGAAGGAGTCTCCCTGCCTCTCCAACTCTTTAGTACAGAAAATGCATTTTCAGGTCGTGATACCAATTTTTATCCAACCAGGAGAGAGAACTCACACAGGATACATGGTAAAAAAGTGACATTGTAAGTGCTGACACAAATAAATGAGCAGCCATGTCTTACATTGATGGTATTGATACTTTCACAGAGTGCCGCACTGTGAGTTTGTATATCTGCTATTTTTGAAAAATCTTCAGCATTTGTGCAAATATTTGAATATATATATATTTGCTTCTGGGGGGTCCTTGTAACAAACATATTTTCAGATGTGGGGTCCGCCGGCAAATGCATATCATTTTGGGTGGTCCTTGTCATGAAAAAGTGTTGAGCACCACTGATATAGAAACATTTTTTATTTTTAAACTGTTAGGATTTAGAAGACATTTGTAGAATCCCCCTGAAGCAAAGATTGGAGTTACAAATGTTGGCTTTAAAAATATACATACTCAAAGATTTGCAAAAAGTTTCACCATTAATTTTTTTTTGCAGATCTACAAGCTCATAGTGCGGCACCGAGTGCCGAGCTTGTAGATCTGTAATTTTTGAATAGCCCAAAGAAATCAGAAAAAAATGACACAGATGTGTTCCCGGTCTTCTTCCATCACTGTCCCAAGCCTATCTCACACACAGGGCATGGCAGTCAAACAGAGCCTCCTCAGTGTAACCCAGGCCAGGGGGGCTAAGGAGTAAAGCGACCCTGGGGGTCATAAAAGTCAGGCGGCCCCGTGTTGGTCCTGTAAACGTAATCTGTGGGAGTGTTAATTACTAGCCGGCGCCTGTGAGAAGCTGTGTGCGTGCGTGTGCGTGCGTGCGTGTGTGGTGTGTGTGTGTGTGTGCGCGTGTGTGTGTGTGTGTGTGTGCGTGTGTGTGTGTGTGTGCGTGCGTGTGTGTGTGTGTGCGTGTGGTGTGTGTGTGTGTGTGTGTGTGTGTGTGCGTGTGTGTGTGTGTGTGTGTGTGTGTGTGTGTGTGTGCGTGTGTGTGTGTGCGTGTGTGCGTGTGTGTGCGTGTGTGTTGTGTGTGTGTGTGCGTGTGTGTGGTGTGTGTGTGCGTGCGTGTGGTGTGTGTGCGTCGCACAATCCACACCAGCTCCCCTTCTCAGTGGTTGTAACATAACTAAGTACATTTACTCGAGTACTGTTTGTACAATTTTGAGGTACTTTTACTTTACTGAAGTATTTCTAATTGCCAGTACTTTTACTTCTACTCCGCTACATCTCAAAGGAAAATATTGTACTTTTACTCCACTACAATTATTTGAAAACTTTAGTTACTACTATACTTTGTAGATTTAGATTATTATTACATAACACTGCATGCAT
>NC_137615.1:49031388-49066388 GCF_963280865.1 Gymnoscopelus braueri
TCTGGCTTCAGTGAACAGGGTTCAACGATTGGGGGTATTTTAAGTCCCCCCCCCCCCCTCCCCCCTTCTTTTCTTGTTATTTTGTTATTTTGGTAATGGCCCCTCCAAAAGGGCTTTGATGGATGTCTCCCTGCGCAGGTCTCCCTAAGGAGTATATAGGACCCTCTCTCTCTATCTGGGCATGAATCTAACCGCTGTGAGACCAGACACGCTTGTTAGCCGACACAAAGCCCAGTAAGCTGTTGTCTCTGAGAGGAGGAGGGAGAAAAGAGAGAGAGAGAGAGAGAGAAGAGCCGGCGGTCTCCAGATCCACTGGAGGCAGCGATGGCTGGAGCCAGAGTAATGACCTGTGAAATCCACCGATAGAGATGTCCTGTTGCACACAGGTCTGGCCTGGCCGGCACCGGCCAGGCCGGCCCCCTCGTTCGCCTCGGGCCCCACGGCCCGTTCCGTCCCGTCCGTTAGATTTATCGGAGCGGGGCCTCCAGCGGTGCCAAGCAAGGCTTACGGCGGGGGTTTTTTATGTTTGTTGTTGGCTCAAGAAGGGATCCCAGTTTTCGAGGAGGAATAATCCATATTTTTCTATCCTCCCCCCTGTCCAAGTATTCGCGCGTGTGAGTGTGTGTGTGTGTGTGTGTGGTGTGTGTCCGGAATCCAAAATGTTACTTGAGTAAAAGTACAAAAGTATTGGCATCAAAATGTATTTAAAGTACCAAAAGTAAAAGTAGGCTACTCATTGTGCAGAATGTTCAGTTTCAAGTTTTTTTGTATACAAATCTTTTGAAAATAGCAGATCAACAAGCTCACAATACGTCGCATTGTGTAGCGTCGTATATTGTGAGCCGAATGGCCGGAATGTATAGGGCTGAAGTGGTTAATGTATGTTTTGTAATAATAATCAAAATCTAAAAATAACTAGTAGGCCTAACTAAAGTTTTCAAATAACTGTAGTGGAGTAAAAGTACAATATTTGGATCCGAGATGTAGTGGAGTAAAAGTAAAGTACAAATACCTCAAAATTGTACTTAGTAAATGTATTTAGCTGCTGTGTGTGTGTGTGTGTGTGGTGTGTGTGTGTGTGTGTGTGTGTGTGTGTGTGTGTGTGTGTGTGTGTGTGTGTGTGTGTGTGTGTGCGTGCGTGCGTGCGTGCGTGCGTGTGTGCGAGCGAGCGAGCGTGCGGTGTGCGCGTGCGTGGGAGGGTTGGCAGAGGCACCAGTAGCATGTCTGCGTTTTGTAAATGTTCCAGTGCATATCAAGTTGAGGCCGTTTTTATTTGCATGGTAAAATCCTCGGTGTTCATTTAACATCTGTGATTCAGAAAAAGCACAACTAAAACCCTTTTTGGGGGGGGGGGTTGGGAGACCAATTTTAGCGAATCAGGAGAGAGAACCACGCAAAGATCAGCTTCAATAATGTTCCAGTTTCCATGTTTTTGTTTGTTCTTTGCTTGTTTAATCACTTTCAATTTCACTTGTTTAGCCTGAATCCTGTATGAGCGGACCCTGTAAAACTGAATGGACGGATGTGAATCCAGTCCACAAAAATCACGTCTTATCAGACCATTGAATGGGCGAGTAGGCGATATACTGACCTACCCGCAATTCATCAGACCATTCATTGGGCGTAATCAGGAGCTACTGACTCGGAGGCAGGCAGTCCCCCACAACATGATTTACGATTCTGTGCCTATCGGTACATAACTCCAACAGCGTTATGAGTAGGCTCAAGCGAACATCACAACGTTCGGGACGGCAACTCGCTCGCTTTAGCTCGCTCGGTGGTCCCTCGCGTGGTTCCGGTTCGCTTGAGACTGCGCGCCTCCGTCATGGTCCTAAACCAAAACTGAACTTTTTAAGTCATCTCCGTCGGTAGGTCAGTATGTCCTGAGAACACCCAATGAATGGTCTGATAAATCGCGGGTAGGTCAGTATGTCACCTACTGTGCCCATTCAATGGTCTGATAAAAGGTGATAATGTCCCATTCAATGCATTGATAGCATCCGAATGGGGGGCAAACAACGTACCTCCCGTCCACTCCAATGTTACGCGCTATATAAAATATAGCGCGTCAAAAGTCAAAATAAAAATAAATAGTGAAAAGAGCAGATCTACGAGGTCGCAATGCGGTGCAACACGGCGCAAATCCACGCGTTTTGAGCTTGTAGATTTGCCATTTTCACTAGTTCTGGGCTTGAGCTAAAAATAAATTGGGAACCACTGTGCTTAAATGACTTTTGATGATTGTTTTTATTGTAAAACTGCTGAGGTCTGAATTTTCAACTGCTGCATTCACAGTACTACCTTACTGTAAATGCAGCAGTTGAAAACATCTGCACAGATATGTGCCACTAGATGGTATATCCTGAAATATGCTGACCTCTTCACTGCAGCTGAGGAGATCAACAGCTAACTCCCGTCACCACGAAAAAAGACCCCTCACCCCTATACATCAGTGGTTCTTAAAGTGTAGTCAGGGCTCCTCGAGGGGGTTCCAGGGGGTCCCCAGCTAAATTATTGATATTAAAGCACCAAATGGACACTTACAGGTCTGTAACTCCGAGAGTGTACAAATGGAACCAAATGGACCCGTAAGGCAAGTTTGAAAAATGGGTGACGTGGTCCTTTAAATCTGAGAAACCTTAAAGGAGTAGTTCACCCCAAAAAAAAAGAATTTTCTATCAATTACACACCCCATGAAGCATTGAATTCATTGAGATGTTTTAGTTTTTGCCGCATTCCTAAGCCAATAATTTGATTACCAGTGGAAAGATGCTAATATATCCGATAGGAGTCTCTTTGAGTCTCCTACCGGAGAGACCGCCGGTCCTCAAGTTATTGGCTTAGGAATGTGACAACAACAAAAACATCTCCATAAATTCAATGCTTCATGGGGTGTGTAATTGATAGAAAATAAGTCATTTTTTGGGGTGAACTATCCCTTTAAGATATCAAAACACAGTGTGATGTCAGGGTTGCGGGGAAGAGTCTGGTTTCTCCATTCATCACCTGAATCACCGTGCTGCTCTTTAAACACTTCACACTGGATTATATTCAAGTGAAACGCCACTCTGGAGAGTGAGGAGGGTGCTCCTTTCCACTCCAAGGCTGGGTGACACATTTATAGTTGTGTGTTCCCTGTCGCCTATACCTCCCTCGTGCTTCTGTTTCATAAGACTAAAGGCTGGGCAGTACATTTACTCTGTTAGTTAGCCTGCTGGGGGAGCTACGCTGTGTGTGCAGCCTGCTCGAGTTCGCTAAACATTTAACCATGCTGCTAGCTATATCCAAAAGTCTAAAGAGGAAAGTTGACAGTTAAAACAAGTCATTTTAAGAGGAATGGACGGCAAACTATGCGTTACGTCCTATCTGGTTTCATCAACGCAAAGCCGTTAGTGTCTCTGCAACAAAGTTGTGGCTGCTTGCAAGTGCTATCATTTTACACTGCACCACAAGACGAAGCATGGCACCTTCAAAGTGCTCTTTCCACCGAAGACAGGGACGTAAACGCAACATTGAAGCACTGACAGGCAGGTATGCACACGGCAGCGGGAGTCAGAACCGACTTTTTTCACGGTCCTGCTGTTTGATTGTCTGTGCCTGGTATAGTATTCACTCTCAGTGTGGGTAATAAGCAGTGGTGTAAAGTAACTAAGTACATTTACTCAAGTACTGTACTTAAGTACAAGTTTGAGGTACTTTTACTTTACTGGAGTATTTCCAATTGTCTGTACTTTTACTTCTACTCCACTGCATCTCAGAGGCAAATATTGTACTTTTACTCCACTACAATTATTTGAAAACTTAAGTCACTAGTTACTTTGCAGATATAAATGATTACATTATTAAACATACATTAACCACTTTAGCCCTATTTTATACCTAGGCTATTTGAAAATAGCCGATCTACAAGCTCACAACGTGTCGCATCGCGACGCGTTGTGAGCTTGTAAATCGTCTATTTTCAAACATTTTAGTACTTTTACTTTTGGTACTTTAACCCTTGCATTGTGTTAGAAAACTGCATCCACTTGTGGTGTTAGCATGTCAACCCGTGATTTAAATCAGCTCAAAATATTAAAAATAATAATATTTTCATAATTTCTTTTCTCCCACCTCATAGCTGACTTGTAATGCATTCATATCCATAAAACACTTTTTAAAACATTTTGTTGGGTTAGGGCTAGGGTTTCATCTTTCAATATATCTCGTTTTCTATCATAACAATGTTAAAATTCACTCATTAAATGTCCTATAATGAAGGCAATGGATAATGATGTTATCTAGCTATAATAGAATAATTAAGAATAATAATTAGAACACACTTCCAAAAAATAATTATTTAAAAAATACTTTTTTTTTTTTTTTTACTTTTTTTTTTTTTTTTATTATTAAAAATAGTGACACTAGTGGTGTTAGGGTCATTTTTGACCCGTATACCATAGAAGGTAAAAAGTCATTTATTTTTCATAAACTCAAACTTTATTTTACTCCTGATAGCAAATGCTAATTGAGGACAAGTCTCTCTCACTCTCAAAAATGTAAACATTGAATATTGACAATTTGGGGGGAATTGAGCCACACTTCTCTGCCGGGTGATTTCGGACCCTAACACCACAAGTGTCACTTTTTTTTATAGAGACCATCAGAATTAATTCAAATGATGATAAATAATTTTGTTGCGTTAAAATGGCTATTTCTGAGGATATCATGAAGCCTCGTTCCAATAAAGAAATGTAAAGGGTACCTTTTACCTATTTAAACTTGAAAACGGGTCAAAAATGACCCTAACACAATGGAAGGGTTAAGTACATTTTGATACCAATACTTTTGTACTTTTACTCAAGTAAATTGAATTTCAGACTTTTAATTGTAACAGAGTAGGCTACTTCTACATTGCAGTATTGATACTTTTACTTAAGCAAAACATTTGAGTACTTTTTCCACCACTGTATTCACTCTCAGTGTCGGTAATAAGAATTAATTCAGGTGGGGATAGATTCTCAATTTGGACTTTATTGCAATAATATGCCGTATTTGTCGGACTGTCAGTCCGATGTTGTAAAAAATTTAAAAAATCTAATCACGACGCTGCTGGTATGAGTTAGGCGTTAATCTCTAATCGGATTTTTTTTCACATAATTGTGATTACTTTTTGAATGAATCTTTGCCACATCCTATCCTAATAGGCTAATGGGAGGCGGGCTGGCGGGGTGGCCTGTGGGCAGACCACGGCCACGTCACTATGACTCAGACATAACCATAAACAAACCCGACACGCCCATATATAGGCGGTTGTCCAGAGCCACAGATCCGACCGCTTTGACCATATATGGTCATATGCATGTATGGGACCGACCGACTTCAAACTCGGCACGTGCATCGGCAGGGACTCAAGGGAGTGTGGTGCCCGCCGTCGAGTAGTTCGGATATGCGGTTGGCCAGAACAACTGGTCCGACTGAAATGCCCATTTATAGGCATGTATATGGATATCCAGTTGTCCAGAACCACTGATCCAATTAATGGTATATATGGGCATCTACTAATGACATCAAGGATCTCCTTATATGGGAATGAAAGGGACACAGGTAGACAGACAGATAAAGAGATCTCCATATATAGGCATAAAAGGGACACAGGTAGACAGATCATTTCAGATCCCCTGTCCTCATTTGGGCAAGACTGACATCATCATGACGGGTTATTAGACCCGTCTTTTTTACTCAAGTACTCAAAGTATTCGCATTAAAATATACTTATGTACTGAAAGTAAAAGTACTCATTATGCATATAAAGCGCATCTCCCAACCATAGGAACTCCGAATCCCCCGTACATAAACAGCAGATCCAAAACGACAGGTGGTAGCTGGGGTGGTGGAGGGTGAGCAGCAATTTTTTAGCAAGACATGGCAGTGGTGAGAGCAGCAGCATCAGCATGAGCAGCAGCAAAAGCAAGCAGGGATGAGTAGTGCAAACTTCCAGTTTAAATAGAGCGGTCTGAGAATGAAATGAAATGTGTGATTGGATGAGTGGATGCGAACGTGGGTCCAATGGTCGGCCGCCAACAACTGCACTGGGTTCCCTGACAGAACTTGCTCTGCGCATGTCTGTGCCAAGCGCGACGCTCATATGTATATGTATGTACCCTTCAATGATCTGTGGAAATTCAATCCAGAGACCTTTTACTGGAAGAAAGTTGAGCCCAAGGGGCCCCTACATAGGTGTTTGGGGACGGTGACGCCTCGGGGCTCCTCTGCGTCGTTTTGCGTCACAGAGTTGTGTCACCTCCATGCACAATCCTGTGCACAAGGTCGTGAGTCAAGCCAATTGGTCCAAACCGTTTTCGCGTTTTTCATGTATTGTGCCCTAGCTGCATATCCGGAGTTGGCCACCAGGAGGGCCGAGCTTCACTTATCCCTCTCGGTTCTGGGGCTTGCTCACAAGACAACAAGACAACTAGTGCAGTCAAGAGTGATAATGGGAGGGGGTCCTCACTAATGACAATGATAATATGGTACCATTTAGTTACTGCTCAGTGTGTGTCTCAGAGGAGGGCTGTGGACAGTTCAGAAACACGCCTACCAGTGACATCATCGTTAGGCAGGTTTCCTTTTTTTTCCTCAATGTTCCCAATAAAGGTATATGCAAACTACGATTTTAATTTGATACATCAATGTTATTTTAACTCTTTTGCCAATTATTTGGGGACCCCACTTTGCAGTACCCTCATGGCCCAGCAGCGGTCCCCGGGCTCACAGGTTGAGAACCACCGTCTTAGCCAAGCATTAAAAAAAAAGAGGGGCGATCTGGAAACGGTTTTCACAAGATCTCCTCCATATACCAGAAACCATCTGACAGAGCTTCCAGAAGCACCGTCTGTGGGTGCTTTACATTTGATCAAAGCAAGGCTGGGAGCAAAAACAACAAGAAATAATAAAACAAAAGCTTAGTTGGAGAGCGAATCAATAAATATCTTTATACGGTGTCCTTTGGTGGTTTGCAGAAAGACTGGTCCTCCGTGCCAGGTCTTGGCATGTTGCACGCAGGAGCGCCTCAACTTCAATACCACCACGAGTCGGGCAGAAACCTTGTATCTCCGCATTTCATCTTGTGTATGTTTTTTTGTGTATTATTATTTTAAAAAAGATTACCATAAATGATAGTGGTGTAAAGTACATTTACTCAGGTGCTGTACTTATACTTTACTGGAGTATTTCCAATTGTCTATACTTTTACTTCTACTCCAAAACATCTCAGAGGCAATTATTGTACTTTTACTCCATTTGAAAACTTTAGTTGCTATACTTCGCAGATATAAATTATTATATCATAAAACATACATTAACCACTTTAGCCCTGTTTTATACCTCGGCTATTTGAAAATAGCAGATCTACAAGCTCACAACGTGTCGCGATGGGACGTGTTGTGAGCTTGTAGATCGGCTATTTTCAAACATGTGAGTACTTTTACTTTTGGTAATTTAAGTACATTTTGATACCAATACTTTTGTACTTTTACTCAAGTACATTTTAAATTCTGGATTTTTACTTGTTTTTTTTTACTTCTACATTGCAGTATTGATACTTTTACTTAAGTAAAACATCTGAGTACTTTTTCCACCACTGGCCCTATTATACTTTGGAAGAAAGAAACCTTGTATTTCCCATATTTCAACTTTTCCCAAAAATTAAAGGTCGGGTAAGTGATATTTGTGCGTTTTCTGTTAAAAGGTTAAAGCACTATATTCTGATAGTAATCCTTGCAATAGAGTGTCTGTTCAGTCTCCCAGTCTATCCGGCTCTTTGATAAACAGAAAATACATTTTCGGTGGGATGCATGTTTTCAGCCAGTCAAAATAGAGTACCCATTTATCAGCTTCAATGTTATAGTGTTCCAGTTCCTATTTTGGTCTGCTCATTTCCAGTTTCCTAATGTTTTACTTAAGTAAAAGTACCAATACTGCAATTTAGAAATACTCTGTTACAAGATATCAAAATGTACTTAAATTACCAAAAGTAAAAGTACTAAAGTGTTTGAAAATAGCAGATCTACAAGCACAACGCGTCGCAATGCGACGCGTTGTGAGCTTGTAGATCGGCTATTTTCAAATAGCCTAGGTATAAAATAGGGCTGTCGTTAATGTATGTTTTATAATATAATAATTGATAATTGCAAAGTAACTACTATACTACTTGGAAATACTCAAGTAAAGTACAAATACCTCAAAATTGTACTTAAGTACAGTAGGCTACTTAAGTAAATTGTTCCTGCATGAGTCCTGTGTGAGTCTCTCTCCTGATTGGATCAAATTGGTATCCTGACCTGAAAATGTGTTTTCTGTTTGATAAAGAGTTGGAGAGACACAGAGCTTAACAATCAATCTATAGCAATGACTACAGAATATAGAACCAAAAAAATCACTTACCCAGCCTTTTTCATCATACTACAAAGATTTGCCCGAAATGCCCCCTATACCTCCAAAAAGTTAGTGAGTCACAAAACTAGAGGGAGCGTAAACAAAAATCTGGTACCACCCACCCATAAAACAAACATGGGCAAATTCTCCTTCTACAGCACGGCCACCAAGGTATGGAATGGTCTAACCTCATCCCTCAAAAAATTCTGTTCGCTGGGCCCATTCAAAACAGCCCTAAAAACTCATCTTTCTGGAGGCCATAATTGAGAGGTAGTACCAGTTTCCCGGTAGACAGACGACCCCCTCCCCTTTTTTTTGTATATATTTTTTATCTTTCATGCATTTTTTTTGGTACATAGGGGTATTTTTTCTCTGTATTTTTATGTTGATTTTTGAACTGTTTGGTTGCTACTATGTCTATGAAATTAATTCAAGGACCCCAACGGAAACAAGTCCGCAAGGACTTTTTTGGTCGGACCTTTTAGACAAAAAGTATTATAAAACTACAGTCACACAAAAATACCCGATCTACAAGCTTGTGTCTTTGTAAGCTTGCAGATCGGCTTTTTTCGCTACTTTTGAAAAGCCCTGGGGAAAAAAGAATGTCAATAAGTGTTTTTTTTTATGAATGTAAAAACATTAAATAATAATACTGTGTGTATTTTGTCCACGGAACCAGAGACCCCCAGAGCAGTGGTGTAAAGTAACTAAGTACATTTACTCAATTACTGTACTTAAGTACAATTTTGAGGTATTTTTACTTTACTGGAGCATTTTCAATTTTCAGTACTTTTACTTCTACTCCATTACGTCTCAGAGTTAAATATTGTACTTTTACTCCACTACAATTATTTGAAAACTTAAGTTACTAGTTACTTTTCATATAAATTATCATGAAACATACTACATTAACCACTTCAGCCCTATTTTATACATAGCTTGATGCGACACGTTGTGGTAAATACAATTATGGTAAATGGTGCACTTGTATAGCGCTTTTATCCAAAGCGCTTTACATAGATAGTGCATTACATTCATCCGTTTACACACATGCATACACCAATGGCGGAGGAAACCATGCAAGGCACCAACCTGCTCATCGGGAGCAATTAGGGGTTCAGCGTCTTGCTCAAGGACACTTCGACACTAACTCTGGGGGAGCCCGGGATCGAACTGGGAACCTTGCGGTTCCCATCTGGACGCTTTTTTATTATTATTACTACTTTTACTTTTGATACTTTAATGTTGATGCCAATACTTTTGCACTTTTACTCAAGTATCATTTTGAACACAGGCCTTTTACTTGTGACAGAGCATTTCTACACGGTGGTATTGCTACGTTTATTTAAAGTAAAATGTCTGAGTACTTCCACCACTGCCCCAGAGACCCCCCCCCCCATACACGATTTGTGTTGTTAAAATGGGAGGGGGGGGTTGGAGGGGTAACAGGGAGACAAGGGAGAGGAATGACGGACGGCTCACACGCCAGCCATTGTGAGAAAATTATAGCGAGGGTGCCGCCAACCGAGGCAGTGTGGCGGCCGGCCAAAAGGCCTCGCAGAAACAAAAGGGCCTTCCAGGATCCACCCCGCCAGTGTGTGTCAGTGCATGTGTGTGTGTGTGTGTGTGTGTGTGTGTGTGTGTGTGTGTGTGTGTGTGTGTGTGTGTGTGTGTGTGTGTGTGTGTGTGTGTGCGCATGTGTGCGTGTGTGTGCAAGTGTGAGCACCGCCGGTCTTGCCCCCCCCCCCCTGAATGTTTCATATTTACATGCGACGCCGAAGAGTTAATTGCGGTGCATTCCTGCGCTGGGTGCAAAGCGGGGGCTTGTTGATGCTTTTATTCTGCATAACAAACACACACACACACATGCACCCCGCACACTAACACACTCTGCACTCCCAACACACACACATGCACCCCGCACACTAACACTCTGCACTCCAAGGAGCTGGAGCCACAGAGAGGATTGGAGAGCAGCATTCTCTCTCTATTCAGCAAGAGCTTGATTGTAATTCTAATATCGCCTCTGGTCAGGGTGGGAAACCTCATTATGTCCAAAAACACTGTTTTACTTTTCACTTTCACTTAAAGGGGAATACCACTCATTTTCAACATTGAACTATGTCTTTAATACACCTCAGAGCTGTTGTGTGTAAATAAGACAAAAGTCCCCCCCCCCCCTTCTTTGTTGCCTTGACCTGGAAAATTGATTGTTGAGGTCATGTGATCAGTGACATACGGAAGGTGTACTTTTGGCTCCGCCCTCTAGGCTGCTGCATTCACTAGAATGGGAAATCTCACTTCCAGCTGAAACAGTGCAACTTGAATATAAAGTTAAGACTTATTAGAGCATTTTCAGCCAATTGATCTCTATTATCAACAAGTACTATCTATGTCTTGTGAAATGTGATATCTATAATGCCATTATAAACTACTGCAAGTCGCACTAATTTAGAATTCTGGACTTTTACTTGTAACAGAATATGTCTTATATTGCAGTATTGATACTTTTACCTAAGTAAAGAATGTGAGTACTTTCTCCACCACTGGACTCAGGAGGTCCATGTGTGTGCTTTCAATCGCCCCGACAGTAGAGAGAGAGAGAGAGAGCTTAGGGGGCCCTCCCTCTGACAAAACCAGAACTCATCCTCACAGTAGTTGATGGACAAAGGCCAAGACGTGTCAGGGTTGCCACAGTTGCTGATATTTTGGTTAAAAAAAAAGAAAAAAAGGAGAAAAAAAAAAGGAATATAGTGCCCACTCCGCTCCGCTCCGCACTTGGCAGCTCTCTTACCCCGCTCAGCAACATCAAAGGAAGAGGCTGACCTCGCATACCAGATGAGGTTTGGATTAATGAGCCCAGGATATCAAACCAACATACACCCCACCAAACGCACACACACACACACACACACACACACACACACACACACACACACCCACACACGTACACACGTACACACGCGTACACACGCGCACACACGCACGCACACGCACACACGCGCACACACACACACACACACACACACACACACACACACACACACACACACACACACACACACACACACACACACACACACACACACACACACACACACAAACACACACACACACACACACACACACACACACACACACACACACAACCACCACCACCCGTCATCGTTCCGTGTGCATGTCGCTTTGAACAGTGCAACCGAGACAGCGAGAGAGAGATTTACTTTATAACGTCCACCTGTAAATACTCCTGCTCCACTGCATCTCAGAGGCAAACGCTGCACTTTTCTTTTTTACTCCACTACAATTAGAGTAGACCAGAGTAGACTAAAGGGTCCTTGTTCTGAAAAAAAAATATATAATAATAATAATAATAACATTGAAGACCCCTGCTCGATAGCAATGATTCTCAAAGTGGGGTCCGGGGACTCCCATGCAGGCAGTGTTAATTCTGATTTAGTCTTACTTAGTCTTAGTCCTTTGAATAACACACCATTTAGTTTTAGTCCTATTTTAGTCTTCTGAAATAGGCTCTATGCACAGCAGCCATATTGGAAAGAAATTGGGCCCCTTCCCTATACTTCCTTCACAGGTGTTACTAATGATACTAATGAAGGCTCTGTTCCATTTAGTGTAGCACAATGGTTCTCAAACTTTTTGATTTCAAGGACCCCCATCACTCTGAGAGTGTACACATGGAACCAAATGGACCCTTACGGGTCTTTTTGGTTCCATTTGTACACTCTCAGAGATACACACCCGTAAGGGGCCATTTGGAACCCCCTCAAGGAACCAAAGTGTGGTCCCTGGACCACACTTTGAGACCCACTGGTGTAGCAGAGTGTGTAGCAGAGTGATCCATGCACAATGTCAGCACTCTGACTCTGTTTGACCAGAATGGAACAAGAGCCTTTATTCGTATCATTGGTAACACCTGTGAAGGAAGTAGGGAAGAGGCCCAATTTCTCTCCAATATGGCGGCTGTGCATAGAGCCTATTGTTTAGTCTTAGTCTAGTCGACTATATCAAAATCTTCTTCTTCTTTTAGTCTTTTAGTCTTTTAGTCTTTTAGTCTTTTCGTCTTATTCGACACAATTAACACTGCTCCCAGGGTCCTTGATCGTGTTCCAGGGGATCCTCAGCAAAATGTGTTAACGTAGCATTAAATCACATGAACCACTTTAAAACCCCTACTGTAGGCTACTGTCCATAGTTTTTTTTTTTTTTTTTTACATTTTAACACAGATCTTGTATGGGGGGTTGGCACAAACCATTTTCAGACGGGGGGCGACAGACAAAAAAGTTTGAGAGCCACTGGTTCAGATCATAGGTTTCACTCTATCCCAGTGGTGGAATAAGTACTGAAATGTTTTACTTTAGTGAACGTATCAATTCCGCAATGTAGGAATACAAGTAAAAGTCTGGTATTCAGAATGTACTTGAGTAAAAGTACAAAAGTATTGGTATCATTTCAAAAATTACTTTAAAGTAACTAAGTACAAGTGCTGTACTTAAGTACAGTTTTGAGGTACTTTTATATTCATATACATTCAAAATATTAATTTTGAATATTACTGTAAAGTAACTAAGTACATTAACTAGAGTGCTGTACTTGAGGTACTTTTACTTTAATGGAGTATTTCCAATTGTCTATACTCTTCTACTCCACTACATCTCAGAGACAAATATTGTACTTTTACTCCACTACAATTATTTGAAAACTTTATATACTAGTTACTTTGCAGATATAAATTATTACATTATAAAACATACATTAACCACTTTAGCCGTATTTTATACCTAGGCTATTTGAAAATAGCCGATCTACAAGCTCACAATGTGAGCTTGCAGATTGCATTGCGACGCGTTGTGAGCCTGTATTCTGATAATGTTTTCAAACATTTTAGTACTTTTACTATTGGTATTTTAAGTCAATTCTGTTTTTACTCAAGTACATTTTTAATTCCGGACTTGTGCTTGTAACAGAGTACTTCTTCTACATTGCAGTATTGATACTTTTACTTAAGTAAAACATTTGAGTACTTTTCCCACCACTGACCATGTGTGAACAAGGATGGACATCGGGGAGAGAACACCTGTCTTCATTTAGTGCAGCTTTCCCCACAGGGCTCTGCACGGTTGAGTTGTGAATGTACGTATTCTTCATAATTGGCGCTGTCAGGCAGAAACCTTGTATCTCCATGGTTCAACTTTTTATGTCTTTCTCAAAAATGAATGGCCTACTTCATCGACCACGACATGTTGTGCAGAAGTTGTGAAAATAGCAGATTTACAAGCTCACAGTGCGTCGCATCACGACGCGTTGTGAGCTTGTAAGATGGGCTATTTTCGGTATGTTTTAAATCCTTTTGAAGGTGGAAGTGGTTATAGTCTGTCTCAATAAATCAATCAATCAATCAATCAATCAATCAACTTTATTGTCACAATAAAATTACAGGAAAAAGTGAGGTGAAACTCCTATTCATGCAGGCTTTCACCACGCTCGCAGTTTAAAAGAGTAAATAAAGAATTAGAATTATAAGAAGGGCGAATAAAATGAGCATAAACTAGAAAAAGTGCTCCTCGGAGCACAGGTCTCCCCCAGGTCAGGTAGGTTATTGTGGCCTCCTGGTGGCGCTATAATCGCCCAATGTGAAAAGGGTGGCATTTCTTCCTCAGCCTTGTGGGAATGTTCCAGCAAAATGTTCCTGCAAAAGATTCTGTCCAATTTTTGGACAGAATCTGAAGGAGTAATAGCAAAACAATTGTTTTACAAAAGTCAGCACTGAGTGCCACGCTACAAGCTTGTAGAGCTGCTACAAATCGTGAGAATTTGTTCAAATACATGTTTTAAAGCATTTTAAAACAAACATTTTTAACTCAAATATTTGCTTCTGGGGGTCCCTGGCCAAATGCATATCATTTTGGGGGTTCTTGAAATAAAAAAAAAGTTTGAGAACCACAGATATTATAGCAACATACGTAAAAAAATTAATTAAACAAAATACTGTTAGGATTTAGAAGACATTGTAGAATCCTCCTCAAAGATTTGCACAAATTGCCGCGTTTTTTCTAAAATAGTAGATCTGCAAGCTCATAGCACCATAGCTCGTGCCGCGCTATGAGCTTGTAGATCTGCTATTTTTGAATAGCCCAAAGAAATTAAAAAAAATGACACTGATGCGGCAGGTCTTAAAGGGTTAAAGATCCTATTTTGTGTAAGATATAAGTAATTTTTTAGGTGAACTACTCATTTAAGTACAGCACTTGAATACATGTGTTTAGTTACTTTTCGGCACTGACATCGCGTCAGCACAGGCTTTGATCGCGGCCGAAACATTTGAGAAATGCGTAAATCCTTTGAAGATCACCAATGACAAGGCTGCAATGAGTTCACCGTGTTCTCTGACTCAACGAGCAGACCTTTGAATCCCACCTTTTCATCTGATATCGTCGCTGTCAGGTGGAAACCTCATATATCCAAACCATACATGGCCATACATGGCCATGTGGTGGGGGCCACATGCGGCCCCCACCTTCACTTAATGCGGCCTGCAGGTTAATATCAGAATACTGATCGTTATTGATTTCAGCTGTTACAATTCCCAACATGCAAACATGACCCGCTTTAATTACTTCAGTCTATATTAGTAGCTTAATGACTATAGTATTAAACATCTATTGTCTTTTTCACGTCCAGCGTATTTGTATTTAAGTTCATAAAGTTAACATAAGTATAACTAAATGCATTTGAAATTAAACACAAGTTTTACTTTTCAGGATTCCAATTAAAAAATAGCAACAAAAAAAATCTGGATTCCAATAAAAAAAATAGCAAAAATGCGACGTGTTTTCAGCTTGTAGATCTGCTATTTTTGCTACTTCTGTGTGTGACATAGAATTGAACAGTATATGCAATGTGGCCCTCTGGAGTGAGTGTGGAAATATAATGTCCCTCTCCATCATCAAAGTTGCCCACCACTGGTCCAAAATTCAAAAATAGCAAAAATATTGCAGATCTACAAGCTCAAAGCGCGTCACACCGCTTGTAGATCGTTTTGTGCGACACTCGTTTGATGAAGTAGGGCGTTAATGTACAGAGAAAAAACTTGTGGAGATGCGAGGTTTGTTTCCGACAGCAACGGTAGAAACCTCAATTTATCCGCTATGTAGAGAGAACCTTGGAACTTCATTTGAATTGATGAATGGCGTGAAATCAAAGCAAGGAAATTCCTCCTCAAAGGATGGACGCGGAGAAGGCTTTGAACTAGGAGGCCATTATAAAGGACAAGTACTGTACATGTTTAAAACTGTTCTTGTTTTATACTTGGTCATACAACGGCATGGAAAAATAATAGCCAATTTACAAGCTCAGAGATCGGCTGGCAGTCCGTGGACATGCTATTCATTTCAATTGTTTAAAGCTTTCTCTGCAGTATAACCTTTGATTTCCATTTTAGTTTACTGTTTTAAAATGTAATAATGACTTTATCTCCTTCCTTGAACTGTCTTTTTCACGTCTTATCCATTATAGACAGAGGTCATACATTATGAACCGAGCAGCCACCCTGTCACAACTAACAACCTTCAACACCAGCCACACAACACAACACAACACAACACAACACAACACAACACAACACAACACACACACACACACACACACACACACACACACACACACACACACACACACACACACACACACACACACACACACACACACACTACAAATTGTCTAACATTATGTTGCAGATCAAACTTTTTCATAGATTTCATAGATAGCTTCATAGACTTGTTTGACAGCACTGGCATCAGTGTCTTGTAAATTCATGTTTTGTTTTAATAATGTTGGATTCATGTTAATGTGTATTTTCAGACATTTAACAGCTTAAACCCTCAATGCTTAGTAAACTTGACCTTTCACCTGTACTTGGTCTGATCTTTTTTCCCTCTACACCAAACATCTTTGCCGAAAAAGGCCGATCTACAAGCTCATGAATAAACAGTGGTGGAAAAAGTACTCAAAATGTGTGAAAGTATCAATACTGTAGTAACTAGTAGCTAAAGTTTTCAAATGATTGTGGTGGACTAGAAGTATAACATTAGCCTCTGAGATGTAGTGGGGTAGAAGTAAAAGTACTGACAATTTGAAATACTTCAGTAAAGTAAAAATACCTCAAAATAGTACTTAAATGTACTTTAAGTTCATGCATGCATACATACATACATACATACATACATACATACATACATACATACATACATACATACATACATACATACATACATACATACATACATACATACATACATACATACATACATGAATAATGGCCATGAGGAATAGTACATAGACAGGTTTTGCCACAAAGCCAGCTGTGAACCAACGTAACGGACACACTGCAGATCCACATCAGTCTTCAATTGCAAACGAACATTTTTGAAATGATGGCTGTTAAGGTCAAAGCCCAACAACACCTCCAGCTTGAACTCAAAACATATAGCAAACTCACCCATAGGATGATTGAAGTGACCAAGGGCCACATATACACTCACAAGAGACGTAGGGCCCTATTCCAGGTGAAATTTGAACAAACCACTAATTACGGATTTCGGACGAGGCAAGAGGCGTTTCCCCGCAAAATTCGGTATTCTGTGGCACCCCCCTCACCCGCCAAACACCTGAGCTACCCGTTACATTATGCATAGGTGTGGTTTGGGCGTTACAATGATAAAACCAATCACCGTGCCAGAAGCCATTGCCTTTAAGAGAAGACTGCGCTAGCCGTCATCCCCGATCCAATATATGCTCTAGCCTATCTCCCTGTCTGCACTGTTGCCTTGTCTGATTATTATAAGCCACATTGGGCTTGTTTTCCTTCTTTTATTTTATTTTATCCAAATAAAATGTTATATTAATTTGTATCCTATTGTGTTCACAATAAGCTTGTCATATTAGTCAGATCCGGAATAGTATATGAAAGCCATTTAAAATATCTATACTATTGGTGCACACCGGCTGCTCCCAAATAATTAATTACATCATGTTGCGACAACGCTCCTACGTGGTACACAGACAGTGTGAAGTAGCTCCATAGTTTCCTCTGAAGTGACGCAGTTAAAGTTAACTTACATCCATATTGTCCCCGTTATCTTTCATCATCCACCTTTGTTCAGTAATCCCGAACAGAGCTACACTTTAAGTTTACATCAATAGCCTCTCAAACCCAGACACATTGCTGCGATGCGTATGTGTAGTCCTACCTACCTACCCAAAATAACAGACATACAAGCTATCAACGGCGCTGCGTCATGTCGTGTCGACAGCTTACAGATCTGTTATTTTGGACAGCATAAACAATGAGGCGCGCGCGCGTGCCACGGAGTAGCCTAACACTAAACCAAAAACATTACATTACGTGGTCAACAACATACTAGACATGTAACTTGCTTGGAGCTTTTAATGCAGTGGTTCTCAACCTGTGGGTCAAGACCACAATGGAGCACCCAACGCCTGGCGAGCTTGTAGATATGCTATTTTCACAATATTTATCTGTGGAACCGAGTCAAACAAAATGGGGGGGTCCCCAGTTCAAATATGGTTATTTTGGGGGGTCGATGGCCTGAAAAGATTGAGAACCTTTTAATGCAGTAAACATGAACGTAGCGTTTACGTGGGGAATATAATAGTGATATAATATATATAATATATAATATAATATTCACCCGCAGCATGGGTTTAACGAGACAGCAGCCAAAATGAAAATCACACTAGATGATCTGATCATCAAAAATGTAAGTGCTTAAGATTTTAGCCCAAACCCAACGGGACCCGACCCGGCCCGTCGGCACCGGTTGGGCCGGGTCGACGTTTTTTTTTAATCAAAATAAATTCATATATTAATTAATTTGTAGCGTATTGTGTTCACAATAAGCAACTTGTCATTAGTCAGATCCCCAAGAGTATATGAAAGCCATTTAAAATAGTTATACTCTTACACAGCTGATGCCAAATAATTAATCATCAGGGCAGCGCAGCGCAAAGTCAAATCAATTAGCTGTCTTGACAGTTGTCACAACGGCAGCAGCAGAGAGCCCCCTTTAAAGTTTAAACCATAACATGACGTATAGAATGGATCTTCAGACTATTGAGATTGAAAAGCTTTCTTCATGTCTTTTTCACCTCAAAGTAAATGTTGGATTATTTCTTCAAATGAGAGCACAGGCAGCGGGCAGTAGAAGGTAACATTGGATGTGATTTCTCCATCGCAACTCTTTCCCATCAAACAAAGTAATCCAAACTGTTTTGTACTGCTTAGTTTGCTTGCTAAAAGCATGATTTTATTAATTAAGACAGCAATATGGAAAAAACGAAAATATCTCAATTAAAAATATATTTTGTATAATAACCGAATATCATTCTTAAAATGGTTATGGGGCAGTGTATATATTTATATAGCCCTATTTGCTCCAAGCTGTTTTTTAAATAAAATATAGACTGTTGGAATAGGGTGGAATGACTCCTGTTCTTAACAAATTACCAAGATTTAATGAGAAAAAAGGGTGCATGCAGCAATTAAGCTTCTTTAGAAAAATTACTGACGGGCTGGGCTGGGCCTAATTTGTCAATTATTAGTCGAGCCGGGCTGAAATATTTAGGGGATATGAAAGCTCTAGTTAGTAGTTTGAAGTGCTCATGTGGCCTTATAGTTGCTTCTTTTTGTTTTCATAGACCTGCGGTTGCTTATTTCTCACCAAGGCTGGCAACACGGCTCATGGTCCAACGCACAAAGCCATTGCAGTGTCTGTGTGCACTTGGCGGGTGGTTTTAGAAACCGGCGGGTGGTTTTAGAATCCACTATCCCCCCCCCCAAAGCCGTACCCATGTGTGTCTGCAGAATGGCAATGTGGGGGATATAGCAACAACACGCCCACGGGCACACCTCCACGCGCAAATAACGGCGTCGGCATAATGGTGACGGGTAGAGCAGGTGCTAGAATAACATATTGGGGTGGCGCAGTTCCATTATCAGTATTTAACGTGGTTTAGGGGGGGGGGGGGGGGGAAGTGCTCGAGAATAGGGCCCATACTCTCTATAGATCTCTGTTTCCCAAACAGTAGTTCGGGGCCCATTTGTGGGTTGTGGACCCATTTTTATGGGTCACGAGAAAATAATCTTTAGTTTTGTTTACCCTGTTTCCAAAAAAAAATTCAATCAATTTCAATGATTAAAACATCTTTCAAGTGCATGTCATAGATTGTCAAAGAGAATCTAAGAAGTTCCATGAAATGAAATACAAACTTTTTAATAAGCAGTTAAAATAGCTGATCTACAAGCTCACAATGTAGTGAGCTTATAGATCGGCTTTTTTACTATAGTTTGGGCTCCGGGGGAGACGTCAAATGTCTCTTTTGGGTCTTGAGCTAAAAAGTTTGGGAACCACTGCTCAGATACACATCAGCCTTCATATCCAGAGGCAGAAACAGCCACCTATAGTATGCACACAGCAGACAACACGAGCAGCAGCAGCAAAGAAAACAATACATAAATAAAGAAGTTTCTATACCTTGAGCTCGTCTTCTACTTGACTTCATCAGCTGTGTAGGTGATGGCCAAGGTCAAACTTCAGGAACCCATGGATGGAGCCCCACTCTCTCTATAAGAGTGGTTCTCAAACGTTTTCGTGCCAAGGACCCCCACCTGAAAATGTGTAGTGCCAGGGACCCCCAGAAGCAAAGATATGTGTTCAAAATGTTCGCCTTTGACCCCACTTTGAGAACCAATGCTCAATAGTTCATCCTCGGCTGAGCCCTCCAGTGGCGCCTCCAGTCATCTCCATCCTCCACTCATCTGGTATTAGCTCTAATTTAGTCGACTAAAATGTATTTTGGTGGTGCCTTGATGGCGTCGCAATGGCTGAAGTAAGTAACACACACTTACACACACACACACACACACACACACACACACACACACACACACACACACACACACACACACACACACACACACACACACACACACACACACACACACACACACACACACACACATACACACACACACACACAACCTCATTATGTTTTAGAATAAACTAAACTAATAGTTGGTTAGCGCTCATAAAAGTCAAGTATTGTGACCATATTGATAATACAGCAATCTGCCATCTCTTTGCCATTCGCCGTTTACCATAAATGTCCATGTACATACCTCCATAAATGTCTGTGTACATAGGCTACCTGTAACGGATAAACAGCTACTCTAGTTCAATTAATGCTTTGTTCATTGAGTTCTTTGGATAATTGCTAAATTAAGAATGGATAAGCGCTGTGTTTTTTACTGTTGGCGTAGCTATCAAAGCAAACTGTGCTTTGATTAAGAAAGTATCTGAAACGGTGAAACCTTTAGGCAAACTTAATCAGCACCAAATTTTTTGGCTTCAAAATATCTGTTTACAGAAAAGCTTGATTAAGTGAAGGAGGTTGGAGTGCAGTTGTTGGCTATACTGCAAATACAATGGAAAGTCCTCAGTGTAAATGTACATTTGTAACTCTGACAGAGTACAGAGTTCAGTACAGAGTACAGTGTGTGTGTGTGTGTGTGTGTGTGTGTGTGTGTGTGTGTGTGTGTGTGTGTGTGTGTGTGTGTGTGTGTGTGTGTGTGTGTGTGTGTGTGTGTGTGTGTGTGTGTGTGTGTGTGTGTGTCTGTGTGTGTGTCTCTCTATCTCCCTTTCGGACACCTACAGTATGTTGCCAGTGGTGGAAAGTAACAAAGTACGTACATTTACTCAAGTAATAGTACAAATTTGATGAATTTACCTGACGGTCACAAAGTAAGTCAGTAAAACAGTGAAAAACAAAGAAAATGGACAAGCTTGAAGAAAAGAACGGAGAGGCAAAGTGTCAACCTCTCTCCATGACAGCCTCCACTTCTGTTTCCCGAGCTGTTTACCTTCTGTACTCTGCACACTCCACCCTTGGTTTCTAATCAACCAACCACAGTACAATAGCAATCCGACGGACGGACGGACGGACGGACGGGACGGGGGGGGACGGGGGGGTTGACCGCGACGGGATGAGCGGGGGACGGGGGACGGGACGAGACACCCATAACCCCACATTTGCAAGACCACTTTGGTAGAGGTTTGGGTTGTGTAGTTACCTTGCCATCATGTAACTCCAAAGGTGGACAAGAAATAAAAAATAATTTCTCCATTGACTGGAAATTGATAATTTAAAATATGCTCCTTATTGACTTACAAAGAGGCTCCTTTAAACCCGTAACTAATAATTTATATATATATATATATATATATATATATATATATATATATATATATATATATATATATATATATATATATATATATATATATATATATATATATATATATATATATATATATATATATATATATCAAACATCTAACAACAATATGAACTATAGTGTTAACAGAGTGACAATGACATATCACATGAGTCATTGTGAAACAATCATGATTCATGGTCACACACTATTTCAGTAATATAATTACATTGATTATATCTTATTGTATTGATTTCATTTTATTTGAATGCAGGGTCATTCAAATGAGTCCATATACAAACACATGTGTTGAATTAACTGTGGAAAAACTTGCAAAACAAAGACACTGGATTAAGTAAGCTTGGCTGTTAGCCTGCTCCTGACCAGGCTAACTTCACAGCTAAATTGCCATGGTAACTAAGGTAGGCTTGCTTCAATTCTCTTTCGTGGAATCGGGTCATGGCTAAACTTAGCCAGGGTGAACTGGCTAAACTAATCTTCAATATAATTCAGCTTTCATGGAACCGATTCAGCCCTAATCCTGGCTAAATTAAGCCAGGATAGGGGTTAAAGCCAGGCTTTAGCTCTAATTCACCTTTCGAGGAATAGGGCCCTGGTGGGCAACTTTGATGATGGAGAGGGCCTCTTATCTCCGTATTTTAACTTTTTTTCTTAATTTAATGCCGTACTTCGCCATTCTATGTCACACAAAAGTAGCAAAAATAGCAGATCTACAAGCTCAAAACGTGTCGCAGCGCCACACGTTTTGAGCTTGTAGATCTGCTATTTTTGCGGACACCTATGTTGCCAGTGGTGGAAAGTAACAAAGTACGTACATTTACTCAAGTAATACTCAAGTACAAATTTGAGGAACTTACACTTTACCTGACGGTCACAAAGTAAGTCAGTAAAACAGTGAAAAACTAAGAAAATGGACAAGCTTGAAGAAAAGAACAAAGGCAAAGTGTCAACCTCAAGGAATGGAATCCTGAAAAGTAACATTTTTATTTAATTTCAAATGCATTTAGTTATACATATAACTAACTTTATGAACTTAAACAAATGCATTGGACATAAAATAGACAATAGATTTTGTATACTAGTCATTACGCTACTAATAATATAGATATATTATAATACATAATATATATAATAATATATCAGAATTCTGATATTACATTACATTACATTACATTACATTACATTACATTACAGTCATTTAGCAGACGCTTTTATCCAAAGCGACTTACAATAAGTGCATTCAACATAGGTAGGGAACAAAACTACTAATCACCAGAAGTATTAAGCGCATTCTCTTCTAAAACAAGCAACTAAGAGTAGTATACCTAGCGCTAAAGTAAAAGTGCAATATATCAGCTAACTACTTTCATAAACAGATGAGACAAGATAGGAAAATCTAATGAGCAAGAGCTAAAACAAATAAGTGTATCGAATAAACTAGATCCAATAAAATAAAACAAGAGTTTGTACAACTAGTTAACAACAAGTAGGCAAGGCGAAGAGGAAGGGTAGTGTTTCCTGAAGAGGTGGGTTTTCAGCTTGCGGCGAAAGATGGGCAGTGACTCTGCTGTCCTGACATCAGTGGGGAGTTAATTCCACCACTGTGGGGCCAGAACAGAAAAAAGCTGTGACGTGTAGATCGGCCAGAAGGACCACTGAGCGACGAGGCAACCAGTCGGCCCTTGGCGGCAGACCGAAGTGGTCGGGTAGGGGTGTAAGCATTGACCATAGCCCGTAGGTAAGAAGGAGCTATTCCTTTCACTGCCCTATAGGCTAGCACCAGGGTTTTAAACTGGATGCGAGCCGCTACGGGGAGCCAGTGTAGAGAACGGAGAAGGATAGTTGTGTGGGAGAACAGCTTTCTGAACAAGCTCCAGAGGTCTGATGGCAGACGCCGGGGCACCAACAAGGAGGGAGTTGCAGTAGTCCAGGCGGGAGATGACAAGAGCTTGGATGAGCACCTGGGCTGCCTTCTCCGTGAGGAAGGGGCGAATCCTCCTGATGTTGTAGAGGAGGAATCTGCAGGACCGTGTCACCGATGCAATGTTTGCCGAGAACGACAGTTGGTCGTCCAAGGTCACACCCAGATTCCTCGCAGTCCGAGTTGACGTCACCACAGCATTATCAATGGTGATGGCCATTACTCGGTGCGGACAGCCCTTCCCCGGGAGGAACATCAACTCTGTCTTGTCCAGGTTGAGCTTCAGGTGGTGTGTCGACATCCACTCCGAGATGTCAGCCAGACAAGCAGCAATGTGTGCCTCCACTTGTGTGTCGGAGGGGGGGAATGACAGGATCAAGTGGGTGTCATCGGCATAGCAGGGGTAGGAAAAGTCATGGGAGTGGATAACAGCACCAAGAGATGTAGTGTAGAGAGAGAAAAGAAGAGGACCCAGAACCGAGCCTTGGGGAACCCCAGTAGTGAGCCTGTGAGGTTCTGACACAGATTCTCTCAGCATCACCTGGTAGGAGCGACCCGTCAGGTAGGATGCAAACAGGGAGAGTGCAGAGCCTGAGACACCCATCCCCTCAAGGGTGGAGAGGAGGATCTGATGGTTCACCGTGTCGAACGCTGCGGACAGGTCCAGGAGTATCAGGACGGAGGAGAGAGAGTTCGCTCTAGTGGCATGGAGCGACTCCGTCACTGCCAGGCGGGCGAGTGACCCACTTTGAACCCAGACTGGTGGGAGTCCAGCAGGTTGTTTTGGTGGAGGTACGAGGAGAGTTGTTTGAAGACAGCACGTTCAAGAGTTTTAGATAGGAAGGATAGAAGGGAAACCGGTCTGTAGTTCTTGATCTCAGAGGGGTCAAGTGTCGGTTTCTTCAGGAGGGGGGTGACTCTGGCAGTCTTGAAAGCAGAGGGAAAACAACCAGACGTCAGATATGTGTTAATAAGGTGGGTCAAGAAGGGAAGAAGTTCAGGTGCAGTGGACTGCAGGAGAGTGGATGGGACCGGGTCCAGGGAGCATGAGGTGGGGTGACTAGAGGTAACAAGGAGAAGGACCTCGTTAGGGGAGAGGGGAGAAAAGTGGGATAGATAGGGGGAGGGGGAGGGAAGAGGAGTAGATGATGGTAGAGAGGGAGGGGTGGAAGGCAGACGGGTGTGGGTAGTGCGCAGGGCACCAGCCAGGGGGGGGGGGGGGGAGGAGGATCGGATATCGTTCACCTTCTTGTCAAAGAAGTTGGCAAAATCGTCAGGGAGGAGGGATGAGGAGGGAGGAGGGGGGGGGTGGTTGCATGAGAGAGGAGAAAGTTTCAAATAGTTAACCGGAGTCGCCGCATTAAGTGAAGGTGGGGGCCGCATGTGGTGCATGTGCCGCATGTGGCCCCGAACTGAGCTCACATGCTCACATGCTTCCTTCAATGCATGAGGAGTGAGCAGGCCGCTTCTTAACACCTGACAGGGGGGGGTTTTCCCCGGTAGGACGTAGCGTGTGGAACACGTTATTCCAACCAGCTCCTTAAGTACTGTACTTAAACAGTTTTGAGGTATGTACTTTAGTTGAGTATTTCCAATTTCCAATACTTTCACTTCTACTCCACTACATCTCAGGGGCAAATGTCGTACTTTGAATATTTTGATTATTATTACAAAACATACGTTAACCACTTAAGCCCTACAGTATATACATTATGGCCATTTGAAAATAGCCGATCTGCAAGCTCACAATGCGTCGCGACGCATTGTGAGCTTGTAGATCGGCTATTTTCAAAAGATTGTTATACATTTGAAAACTTGAAATGGGATATTCTGCATAATGAGTACTTTTGGTACTTTAAGTATATTTTGATGCCAATACTTTTGTACTTTTACTCAAGTACATTTTGAATGTGTAGGCAGGCAGTGCTGGAGTGAGGAGGCACATTAAGCAGCCCTGCATCCTGCAGCGTGCAGCTGCTGGCTGGCTGGGCGTGCGGCACCAAGCTCTCTGTCAACACCTATTACTACTCACACACATCATCAGCTCTTTCTCTCTCTCTCTCTCTCTCTCTCTCTCTCTCTCTCTCTCTCTCTCTCTCTCGCGGAGACAATACAAAAGAGAGATGTGAGCAGTGTACTCCGATTTCTTACTTAAGGTAAAGTAAGTATAACTCTGTTACGAGCAAAAGTCTGGAATTCAAAATGCACTTGAGTAATAGTACAAAAATGTTTTACAAGCCCACAAAGCGTTGTAGATTGTAGATCTGCCATTTTCAAAATATTTGTACACATTTTACACACGATAACTTGTGAAACGGGACACTCTGCATAATGGGTACTTTTACTTGTGGTACTTTAAGTATATTTTGATGCCACTACTTTTGTACTTCTACTCAAGTACATTTTGATTACCGGACTTGTACATGTAACAGAGTATGTCTACATTGCGGTATTGATACTTTTACTTAAGTACAACATTTTAGTACTTTTTTCCACCACCATAAAATATATTAGAATAAAGGCTGCGTTTTTTGTCTCCGCCAGGCCGAAAGGCATGGCGAGAGAGTATGTTTTGCACCCTGTCCGTCCGTCCGTCCGTCCATCCGTCCGTCGTGAAAGGCTTAACACATCGGATGCCAAACACGGTCTGAACCGTGTTTTCACAGAGTAGCGCTTCGGTGCCGAACGCGGTCTGAACTGTGTTTTCAGTCTCTTTAGTTTTTTTCTTTTTTTTCCACAGCTCTGGAATCACCCACGGTGATTCTGAGAAGGAAGGGCCTTATAGATCACCGTGCCAAAAAACATGGCTCCCCATCCGCTTTCGTTCTATCTCCTTCTCTAAAACCCCTATAACTCCGAAACTTTTTACGTTGGGGAAAACGACTCATTTTGTATGCGCGATCGCTGCGCCATTGTGACCCGCGGTAAAGATGTTATCGTTCAAGGCGTTAGCCAGGACCATCGTGCAAAATGCACGCATGCTTTGTTTCACATGGATTGCTCGTCTTGGAGTCTACAGCTTAAACAGCGCTGCGCAGCTCAACGGTGAGATTTCTGGCACCGAACGTAATCTGTTATTATAAAATTCTGGCACCGAATGTGCTAAGAAGAAATTCCACCCTTTTCACATTGGCCTATTATAGCGCCACCAGGAGGCCACAATAACCTACCTGACCTGGCGGAGACCTGTGCTCCGAGCAGCACTTTTTCTAGTCTGATTATATTTTCCAGGCTGGCTGTTAGTGACTTGACAGTGTAATCGTGCTGTGCGCTGCGTTAATGACCCAGTATGACACACAGGCTCTGGAATAGGTGCATGGTTCACATAGCTCGTAAACTATCAGCCTGACAGCCACGGGCACGTTGCCACTGCACACACAGTTTGGTGGAAAACACCATTAAGTTGTTGTCATGCTAATTCGGATGGTCCATACATGCAGAACCACTACACAAGGTGAATGTCAGTGGTGGAAAAAGTACTCAAATTCTTTACTCAAGTAAAAGTATCAATACTGCATTGTAGAAGTACTCTGTTACAAGTAAAAGTCCGGAAATTCAAAATGTATTTGAGTGAAAGTACAAAAGTATTGTCATCAAAATGTAGTGAAAGTACCAAAAGTAAAAGTACTAAATTGTTTGAAAATAGCAGATCTACAAGCTCACAACGCGTCGCGATGCGACGCGTTGTGAGCTTGTAGATCGGCTATTTTCAAATAGCCTAGTTATAAAATAAGGCTAAAGTGGTTAATGTATGTTTTATAATAATTGTCTCCGCCAGGCCGAAAGGCATGGCGAGAGAGTATGTTTTCTACCCCGTCCGTCCGTCCGTCCGTCCGTGTGTGTGTGTGTGTGTGTCCGTCCGTCCGTCCGTCTGTGACCAGCTAATCTCCGGCACCGTTGTCTATCGCAGCAAAACTGTGTACACACACTCCCTGGATGCCAATTCAGAACCTCTGCCCCAAATTTTTCTCATTGGCCTTTTATAGCGCCACCAGGAGGCCAATTTGTGCAAAACATATTTTTTGACAGCACTCCTATAGATTTTGTCCAAAAATCCCGCAAATCGGTACACAGTATCTCTATAGTCATTAAACGAAAGGGTCTTTCAGATTTCTCATATTCCATCCTGATTGGCTAAAAATGTCTTCCAAAGTTTGCAGGAGTGCTCCGTTTTGAACAAAATACCTCAAATCATGAACACAGCATGCAATTTCCGTGAAATTTTGCACGCACATTCCCATTAGGCCGAGGAAGAACTACCATTTGAACATTTTCAAATCAGCCTCATGGTGGCGCTATAACAGGTCGATTCGTGTTTTTACCTATAACTGCACCGATCTGTGTAAAACTTTGTATGCACACTCCCTAGAGGTCAAGGAAAAACCTTTGCCCTGCATTTTTCATATCTGCCTTTTATAGCGCCACCAGGAGGCCGACTTATGTAAAACAATTTTTTTTATACTACTCCTTCCAATTTTATCCAAATTTCACGCAAATCGGTACACATGATCTCTATAGTCATGTGATCACGACGGATGTGTTTGATTTTTCATATTCCATACTGATTGGCTAAGATTGACATCTAAAGTTTGCATTATTGGCTTGTTTTGAACAAAATTCCGCAAATCATGAACGTCCGATTGCGGTCAAACTTTGCACGCACATTCACACTATGTTGAGGAACAAATGCCACCCTTTTAACATTGCCCTGTTATAGCGCCACCAGCAGGTCTAATTTAGCGAAACAAATGTTTTTAACAAAATGCCTCAAATCATGAATGCAGTCGGTGTCCGATTGTCGTGCAAGGCCTAAGAAGAAATGGCAACCTTTTCACGTTGGCCTATTATAGCGCCACCAGGAGGCCACAATAGCCTACATGACCTGGCGGAGACCTGTGCTCCGAGAAGCACTTTTTCTAGTTTATATCTGAAAAGTAACTAGAAACTAAAGTTTTCAAATAATTGTAGTGGAGTAAAAGTACAATAGTTGCCTCTGAGATGTAGCGGAGTAGAAGTACAAGTATTGGAAATTGGAAATACTCAAGTAAAGTACAAATACCTCAAAATTGTACTTAAGTACAGTACTTGAGTAAATGTACTTAGTTACTTTACACCACTGGTGAATGGTATGTGTTTAGAGCAGTGGTTCCCAATCAAACACCCCAAAAGGGAGAGTAGGCGTTTGCCCGGGACCCAAGCTAGTGAAAATAGCAGATCTACAAGCTCACAACGCGTTGCTTTGTGCAGCATTGCAAGATTGTGGATCTACTATTTTCACTATTTCTTAATGTTTTTAATAGCATCCCTGCATGGCCAATAAGCTGTAGGCTATAATTATGCCTTAATACATTAATACATTATAATTGCCCTCTAAATATTTTATTTATTTTAGAAATGGTTCGTCTTTCATTCAATAGGGGCCACTCACGTCGCAAGTTGATGATGTCATTTGTCCATGTGTGGTCCAGCCCTATGGAATATAATGGAATGCATGTGCTAATAAAAAACGTAATACTTCCTACGGTTAATATGAGCATCAAAACAATATTGTAAATGTGTTTTATTAGCACACGCATTCCATAGGGCTGGACCACACATGGACAAATGACATCATCAACTTGCGACAGGAGTTGTCCCTATTGAGTGAAAGATTAACTATTTCTAAAATAAATGTGTTTTTAATTTGTAATTGTAGTTATAGAGGGTAATTATAATATAATAAGGCATGTAAGGCTTATTAGCCAGATCATTTAATTTGTTTTATTTATTTTTTACATTTATGGAAAATATTAGATTTGTTGATTTTATGTATTAAATAATTTTGGAAAATGTTTTTAATTGATGAAAGGTGTTGACTTTTTTTGTTTAACCCTTGCATTGTGTTAGAAACCTGCATCCACTTTTGGTGTTAGCGGGTCAAATTTGACCCGTGATTTAACTCAAACCCAAAATACTAAAAAAATAATTATTTCCATTTATTTTTTTCTACCACCTCTTAGCTGACTTGATATGCATTCATATCCATGTAAACACTTTTTAAAATATTATGTTGGGTTAGGGTTAGGGTTTCATCTTTCAATATATCTCGATTTCAATTATGAAAATGTTATATTAGAACACACTTCCAAAACAAAAACAAAAAAAACATATACTTGTTTTAGTTTTTTAACTTAAAAAAATGTTAATAGTATTAAAATTAGTGACACTTGGTGTGTTAGGGTCATTTTTGACCCGTATACCATAGAAGGTAAAAAGTCATTTATTTTTCATAAACTCAAACTTTATTTTACTCCTGATAGCAAATGCTAATTGAGGACAAGTCTCTCTCACTCTCAAACATGTAAACATTAAATATTGACAATTTAAAAAATTACCCTAACACAATGGTAGCCTCGGTCCCAGCCTCACTCATCTGCGAAGAGAAGAGCCTGGTCACGACCTAAAGCAGCGAGTGTCTAGGAAGTCCTAAGTGGGTAGGATTTCCGTCGTACGCGTTTCCCCCGGAAACGATATTTTTCGACCAATCACAACACTCGTTTCATTCACGGAGAATGTTAACAGATTTGTAAAGCATCAACGTCATTTCCTTGGGCGGTACTTCCGCCAAATTCAACCGTTTCCTAGACAACCAACAGCCCAGGTCTTGCCCAGCGTGACACAATGGTAGGGTTAAACATTTTTTTTTTAAGGTCTGATTAATGATTGTTCTTTTTTTAAGGTAGCCTATAATAGGAAACAAAAAAAGGGGATATTTACGCGCGACCCATAAAAATCCGTCCGCGACCCAAAACCCTGTCATTACCTGGCTGTGTAGACAGCCATGGGCCCTCACAGTGTGCAGACCCCCAACCCCTGCTGTGATCCAAATGGAGAGGTGGGTGGGGAGGAGGGGGGGGGGGGGGATGAAAGCCTGGCGTAGGTCTGTGAGGGCAGCTGCTGGCTGCTTTAGATCCATAAATCACTGTTGTTCCTTCTTTATCAGCATCCGTAATGGTTTTTGGTTAAAGGGCCACTGATACGTCCCACTGTGTTTTTCACGTGGTTTTACGATGATAACGTAATGATATGGGCTGTTGGTTGGTGGATAAGAGAGACAGAGCAAACACTTGGCCCAAGTGGTGTAAAGTAACTGAGTGCACTTACTCAAGTACTGTGCTTAAGTACAATTTTGAGGTATTTACACTTTACTTGAGTATTTCCAATTTCCTATACTTTTACTTCTGCTCCGCTACATCTCAGAGGCAAATATTGTACTTTTACTCCACTACAATTATTTGAAAACTTAAGTTACTAGATACTTTGCAGATTTGTATTATCACAAGTAAGACGCGCAAAAGCGGGAAGCGAACGCTTTCAACTTGCCATCCGGCCTGAAATATGCACAAATGACATGGAATTCTTAGAGATCCCAATAGTTGAACTCGTGTAGATGCTTTTAGATGTGTTATTTTTTACTGTAGCTGCTATCTATATTTCTCTCAGAGGAGTGTAGTGTGTGTGTGTGTGTGTGTGTGTGTGTGTGTGTGTGTGTGTGTGTGTGTGTGTGTGTGTGTGTGTGTGTGTGTGTGTGTGTGTGTGTGTGTGTGTGTGTGTGTGTGTGTGTGTGTGTGTGTGTGTGAGCTTGTAGATCTGCTATTTTCAAAAGATTTTAGACATTTTATATAATTGAAAACTTGTGAAATGGGACATTCTGCTAAATGAGTACTTTCTACTTTTAGTACTTTAAAGGTAGGGTAAGTGATATTTTTTGGTTAAAACAAAAAGTATTTTGTTAAAAGGTTAAAGCACTATATTCTGATAGTAATCATTGCTATAGAGTGTTTGTTCAGTAACAGATGTCTCCCTGTCTCTCCAGCTCTTTAATAAACAGAAAATATTTTTTTCGGTAGGTGTCAAAATCTCAGCCAATCAGGAGAAAGTACCCATTTTTAAGCTTAATTTATATAGTGTTCCAATTCCAATTTTGTATGCTCATTTCTTAGTGTCATCACTTCCAATTTCACTTGTTTAATCTGTATCCTGATTGAGTTCTCTGTCCTGGTTGGATAAAATTGGAAATGAAACTGAAACTGAAACGAAAATGCATTTTCTGTTTTATAAAGAGCTGGAGAGACAAGGAGACTCCTAATACTGAACAAACACACTATATCAATGAGTACTATCAGAATATAGAGCTATTTAACACTTATTTTAACCAAAGCAAATCACTTACCCTACCTTTAAGTACATTTTGATACCAACTTTCATTTTGAATTGCAAACTTTTACTTCTACATTGCAGTGTTGATACTTTTACTTAAGTAAAACATGTGAGTACTTTTCCCACCACTGCTTGGTCACGTGTTTGCTGAAAGGACTTGATTTGAGTTGAAGGTAGAAAAAGTTTAAAGCTTCTGATAATAATCAGGAGAGAGAGAGAACCCCACGGAGATCATTTATCACAGGCGGTCTTCCAACGTTTTTTAGCCCAAGGACCCCCTACCTGAGACACAGATAAAGCAGGGACCCCCACTACACACTGTATACAATTGTGTTGCAGATTAAACTGTTTCATAGATTCCATAGATAGCTAGACATGTATAACCACTTGAACACTCAATACTTGACTTTTCGCTCGGTACTTAGTCTGGTCTTTGTTCCCTATAGCCTACATCAAATAGCCAAGCTTGTAGATCTGCTATTTGTTGGGGCTAAAGTTCCCCCTAGAATAGGGATGCTAGGGTTCAAGTGGTTAATGTAAAAAAAAAATGTTCCTATCACACAACAATGTGGCGGCCCCCCTGTAGTAACTCTGAGGACCCCCTGTTGATCTGATACATCAGCTTCAGTTTCATAGTGTTCCAGTTACAATTGTCCTGTATGAGGTCTCTCTCTCCTGATTCGATACAATTGGTATCCTAACCTCAAAGTGTATTCTCTATTTACTAAATAGCTGGAGAGACTGGGAGACCCCTTGTTACTGAACAAACACACACTATTCCAATGACTACTATCAGGAAAAAAAAACAATATCACTTTCAGTACCTTAAATATCAATACGTTTTAATATAGAGAAGAAGAAAAAAAACCTCATTGCTGTGTGTTCAGTAACAAGAGTTTCCCCGTCTCTCCAGCTCTTTGATAAACAGAAAATGAATATTCAGGTCAGGATACCAATTTCATCCAATCAGGAGAGAGAACTGCATGCAAGGATGCAAGTGAAATCGGAAGTGGTGACACAAAGACATGAGCAGACACAATTGGAACTGTAACACCGTAGGGAGACTCCTGTTATTGAACAGACACTCTATATCACTATCAGAATATAGTGCTTTAAACTTTGTGATACGTAAAATGATGTTAACCTGAGAAGGACCATATATACCTGTTAGGTGACTTAAGCCCTTTGAACCCCAGTGTCCATATTATGGTGGAACATTCCCCCCCAAAAATAGCTGATCTACAAGCTCACAACACGTCGCGGCGCGACGTGTTTTGAGCTTGTATATCAGCTATTTTTGGCCAAGAAATGTGGTGTATAGACAGGGAAAAAAGCTACAGAGCCAACTCAGGTTAATTTGACTAAATCTAGAGGGTTTGGTTCATTATCTTGCATTTATCATTGATGAGACTGATTATCGTTTCCAGAAAAGAGGGTGCATGAAAAAAAATGCATACAGTTTACATAATTTGTGTCGTTTTATTATACGAATATAAAGAATAAATAGCAGTTCTCTTAATTTACATGATAAAACAACAGCACGCCGATATACAGATGCATCAACCGCAAAATATAAAAACAACAACAGTAAACCCACTTTGAATCTGAGGTCGCTTTTCCGTCGTCCATAATAGGAGAACAGCAAGTCCTTATTGTTATATGGCGCTATGCGCGCCATCTCCATAAATACAAAATATATAACCAACATTTTTCCACAAATAAAAGTAGACTCTGGTTACACTTAATACTGACACTGTACAAGAAGCTATATATATAATAAACAATGGCACCTCCTCATATACATAAAATACATTCCTACACTCTGTAGTGCATATGAAAAATGAAAAATCCCCCCCAAAAAAGTAATGAGCTTAATTTCTTCTTATACAAATGGTTCCTTGAGGGGAAGGGTTCCAAATGGACCCTTGCAGGTCTGTAACTCTGACAGTGTGCAGAATGGAACCAAATGGACCCTTACGGGTCCATTTGGTTCCATTCTGCGCACTGTCAGAGTTATTGGGTCCTTGAAATTGAGGTGACTGGAATAGTGGGCACCATCACTGTTAAGTAAGAATTTGGAAAAATGGTCTGACGTAGGCTATACAAAATGTTAACATGCTCAAACATTTTGACATTTAAGGCCTAATATTTCTACAATTGCAACAAATTGCTACCAGCCATTATGGGCATAAACAATAAGTTGAAGGGTACATTTAGGTCTGATGATAATGATGTACCATGCATGTTCAAATCATGTATACTCCATTTTCCATTTTACATTGTATAAAAGAAAATAGCCAATATAAAGGGATAGTTCACCCCCAAAATGACTGATATCTATCTATCAATTAGTCACCCCATGGAGACTTGAATTCATGGATATATTTTTTTGGTTTTTGTCGGATTCCTAAGGCAATATTTTGATGACTGACAGCGGTTCCGGTAGGAGACACAAAGAGTCTCCTTTGCGTCTAGAGTTACATACAGTGGCCGAACACAGTATTGTGGGTCATCTTTAGATCCCATATTCTGAGAGGACATTGAGCCCTCGTTGGCTAAAGGACCAGCCAATGAGGAAAAAGTCACGCAAAAGTCAGGACTACCGAAAAAGTCGGGACTAGCGAGTGTAGATGTAGACCAGGTTTTGCAACCTGGTAAAAAAAGGCAGTCTAATTTGAACATGAGCACTTGCAGTCCGTGATGATGGGGTACTGCACCGGTATCCACGCGCACCTCAGCCCACCCCCTGCCGCGGAGGCTTTCCTCTGCAGATGCACGCACCGCCACCGCAGTATGGTGACGTGCGTGGAGCCTGCGGGCTTGCACAGCATGCCCTCCGGCACGGAGCACGACCGGCGGCTCAGGCAGCTGCCGGAGCGCACGAAGCGCGGCCAGAAGCGCGCGCCCAGGTCGCTCCAGGTGTAGACCAGCGGGCAGAAGGAGTAGGCCCACAGCCACTGCTGCAGCCGCCGCTTCAGCTTCTTGCTGGGCTTGTGCTTTGCCTTGCCGCCGACGCCGATGCCGAGCTGCACGTCAAAGTCCACCGCCTTGATCTCCTTGGGCATCAGTGGGAACTGTATGGGCAGTGGGGTGGGAAAGTAACGGGTTACATGGTACTCCGAGTACTGAACTGA
>NC_137615.1:49071388-49073888 GCF_963280865.1 Gymnoscopelus braueri
TTCATATGTGTAAAATAAAAATAATAAAAACAATATTTTGAAAATAGCAGATATACAAGCTTACAACACGTCGCATTGCAACGTGTTATGAGCTTGATAGATCGGCTATTGTCAAATAGCCAAAGTTTAAATAGGGCTGAAGTGGTTAATGTATGTTTTGTCACAATAATCTCACAAAGTAACTAGTAACTAACGTTTTCAAATAATTGTACAGTAGTGGAGTAAAAAGCACAATATTTGTCTCCGATATGTAGTGGAGTAGAAGCAAATGTATTGAAAATTGGAAATACTCCAGTAAAGTAAAAGTACCTCAAAATGGTACTTAGTTACATTCAACCAGTGGGAGAGGAGAGGGTCTGGCTTCTGTTGGCCCCTCTGTCGGACTGTCAGGCTCTGAAGCCACTGACTGACCGCAGTGGGGAATAAATAGAGGCCTATGTTTTGTGGTTTGGTCAGAGCCACTTAAGAACTCTTCTGGGCCAAATATTGGCCCATAATATATATAAAAAATAATCCTATTAGTTTTGAGAAACTCCTTATGTTCGATCGACGTTTGCACCAGTGCAAACGTCTTCATTTCAAGGACTTATTTTGTTTTGTTTAAATCTCTGGGAGCCCAAGCTAACAGGCATATTTGGGCTGATATGATCTGTCATTTGATCCAGTATTCCTTTATAGCCTACTGTATAGCAATAAGATCTGTCTGTCTGTCTGTCTGTCTGTCTGTCTGTCTGTCTGTCTGTCTGTCTGTCTGTCTGTCTGTCTGTCTGTCTGTCTGTCTGTCTGTCTGTCTGTCTGCCTGTCTATGTGCTCCATAACAGTGAAACTCTGATCAAAATCAGACATTCTTTTAAATGAATGTAATTGGATTTACTTGTACATGTAATAATGGCGATAAAATTAACTATCAATGATTTGCCTGGAGACCTCATATAACCTACGATGGCGCCTGACCCACATTGAGAACCCCCTGACATACACAGTAAAAAAAGTGTTAATTTAACTCTCAGCGTGTACAAATGGACACATGGGCATTAACCACTTTAACCCTCTACTCTTAGTGAAACGGACCTGAGTTGCAACGGTACGGTGGTACACTGCTTCACTCTACAGAACATCACTGGTTCACTGATTGATTGATTGATTGATTGATTGATTGATTGATTGATTGATTGAAGTACTGTATTTAGAAAGACATGGAAACAGTACATGGAAGTACAAATTACAATAGGTAACGACTTTGACAGCTAGGGGCCAGTTTGGAATTGCAGCCTCCTGAAGGTGTTTATTCTACACCAAATCACTGCTTCAAAGTGGTGAAAACTGAGGATTTTTACTGTCTATTGTTGCTATCGGGCAGAAACCTCAGCATATCTCCATATTTCAACTTTTTATGTTTTTCTTTTAGTCAATTAATGCCCTACTTCATCGTGCAAGAGAGTCGCACAAAAGTAGTGAAAATAGCCGATCTACAAGCCCACTACGTGTGACGTTGGGAGCTTGTGGATCACTATTTTAAAAGGTTTTAGAAAAGAAAAAAAAATGTTTTTCAAAGGAACGGTTTTGGACATACACAAGGTTCCCGCTCAGACAGCAACGATATGGATGACAGTCACAAAGAGAGTGGAGTCTGGTCCAGACTTGTATTTGGGGTCTTTCAGGTGAGGAGCATTCATTGCTCCTATACTGTGTTTTGGAGCTCGAGTAATAGTGGGACAGTAATTCAGTGTTGCAACCAACCAACACGCCACAGCGAGCCTCTCAATAAACTTGGCCAAATTAACTCCCAAATAAACAACTCTCGCTAAAAAGCAGCAGCCATGGAAAGTATCTCACAATTTGCAAACCTGTCTAAACTCAAAAAACGCCGTGCACAGAGGGAGAGAGAGAGAGAGAGAGAGAGAGAGAGAGAGAGAGAGAGAGAGAGAGAGAGAGAGAGAGAGAGAGAGAGGGGGGGGGGATCATTCCTTGAAAATAATTTAATGGAAGAACTTAGGCAGCTAGCTACATCAGCCATAAACCATCCACTTAGATAAATGCATCTCTGTTTCAATTTTCAATGAGCTAATTCACACAAGCACTTCAGCCCCACGACTCATTTAGTTTACAGTCAAAGTGATGGTGAAAAGTCTGGAAAATGTCAGACGTTATATTTTTCATCATGACCAGCCCGTATCATAAACCATCGCTCACACATTTGCTTGACAGATAGGCCTATATGCCTCAATCCAGCGCTTTCACGCATGTAGGGGGGGATGTGTGTGTGTGTGTGTGTGTGTGTGTGTGTGTGTGTGTGTGTGTGTGTGTGTGTGTGTGTGTGTGTGTGTGTGTGTGTGTGTGTGCGTGTGTGTGTGTGTGTGTGTGTGTGTGTGTGTGTGTGTGTGTGTGTGTGTGTGTGTGTGTGTGTGTGTGCAGCCAGCCCCCACAAAGTCTGTCTGAGACCTAATAGCTGACAAACCCACGTTTTCAGCCTTCAGCTCGCGTGTCAAACAGGGTTCTT
>NC_137615.1:49076388-49097361 GCF_963280865.1 Gymnoscopelus braueri
TTTGCATCCAACAATAGCAGATCTACAAGTTCACAACAATATTCATCAACATTGTGAGACTTACAGATTGACAGTTTTATTTATTTATTTTAATTTTGGGGTTCAAGTCAATGAATCCGTCGATCGCAATTCTTAACTCATGCGTTAGTGCATTTATTCAAATTGATCATGACTGACCACAAACGCTAAATGTATATCCTTAGTAAACTTGGTAAACGTAAGCACAATAAAAGCATCCTTCAAGTAAATCCCACTTTGTTTAAAGCAGCACTATGTAACTTTACTCTTCTACCCTGGATTTGAACCTGGTGGTTTCCTGCTTAAGTGTTAATTTGTGTTTTACCATTGAGCTAATAGAGCCTGTCTGCTTGCTCGGGGGTTAAATTGAATCTTGACATGACCTTTGACACAATCTAAATGTCTCCATATAAAAGAGCAGGGAGACAAAATACAACCACCCCAAACGTTATATTGTATTAACATACTCTACCATACAGATTGGACAAAATAAAAGTTACATAGTGACACTTTAATTCTGGGTTGAAGGATTTTCTTAGGTGCACACTGACACTGCATGTTGTTACCGAGCAGACAGAATTGCAGACCGAAAGTTGTAATCATAAACAGTGAGTTTTTGATTAGAACTTCTGTCGCTACTTCACTGAAATCCAGTGGTGGAAAAAAGTACTCAAATGTTTTACCTAAGTAAAAGTATCAATACTGCAATGTAGAAGTACTCTGTTACAAGTAAAAATCCGGAATTAAACATTTACTTGAGTAAAAGTGCAAAAGTATTGGTATCAAAATGTACTTAAAGTACCAAAAGTAAAAGTACTAAAATGTTTGAAAATAGCAGATCTACAAGCTCACAATGCGTCGTGATGCGAGCTTGTAGATCGGCTATTTTCAAAAAGCCTAGGAATAAAATAGGGCTAAAGTGGTTACTGTATGTTTCATAATGTGATCATTTACATCTGCAAAGTAGCTAGGTACTAAAGTTTTCAAATAATTGTAGTGGAGTAAAAGTGCAATATTTGCCTTTAAGATGTAGTGGAGTAGAAGTAAAAGTACTGGAAATTGGAAATAATCCAGTAAAGTAAAAATACCACAACATTGTACTGAAGTACACTACTTGAGTAAATGTACTTAGTTACTTTACACCACTGCTGAAATGTTAAAACTGTCGTTCACGAGCTGTAAACCCAAATACACGTTTGTGAAATCTCCTGAACACCAACCAGAGTAGACAAGTTGAGCTTGTTCAGCATCTTGAAATACCAAAATTAACTCTGTGTACGAGGGTTTAATTACTTTGTTTGGATGCAACGCCATTGTCTATGAAAACTTTACGAGGGTGAGCTGGAATGAAATGAACGTACGTGTGTACACACACACACACACACACACACACACACACACACACACACACACACACACACACACACACACACACACACACACACAGACAGACAGACAGACAGACAGACAGACAGACAGACAGACAGACAGACAGACAGACAGACAGACAGACAGACAGACAGACAGACAGACAGACAGACAGACAGACAGACAGACAGACAGACACACACACACACACAGAGAGAGAGAAAGGGAGGGGCGGCAGAGAGAGACAGAGAGACACCATTCTTGTTTACATTGATGCTCCACTTTCTACAACCTGTGGGAAAAATTGAGCTAAAGGTGCTAATTAAAAGTGCTTGTTAGATGCCACAGTTCTTTATGAGACAGCTGCTTCCACCACGGCCCGACATGGCCTAAATATGGATCCACAAGTTGTTTTTCTAATGACTTGAATGACTGAAAATACTCTACGGCCAATTGACTATTAATAGTGTTCACGTGTAGCTGTTGGCCGTGCTTTCAAAGTGTGCACCCCCGTGTCTACCCCCCCCCCCCCACACACACACACACACACACACACACACACCGAAAGGCCTTTTGAGTTTTTGGCCAGACGTGTCTTTGTGAATAGAATATGCTCTTTAATTGAAGTGCCAAGGTAAATAAAAGGTTCAGCGAATACAAATGCAACCGCTTTGACGTGGAGTTAAAACCCCAGTGTACTCCATGCTCCAGTGATAGCAGTGTGTGTGGTGTGTGAGAGAGATGAAAATTAGAATTAGAATGTCACTCGTCACTCTCACAGATGTGAACTATACTTAACTATAAAAGGTGTGATTTCAGCTATATCCCCATAGGGGATAAGTTACAACAAGCCCTACTATTCCCCAACAGGGCAGCAGCAGTCTCTCTCTCTCTCTCTCTCTCTCTCTCTCTCTCTCTCTCTCTCTCTCTCTCTCTCTCTCTCTCTCTCTCTCTCTCTCTCTCTCTCTCTCTCTCTCTCTCTCTCTCTAAACTAGCGTGGCATGCAAAACAGTGGCCATCCGCATAAGTTTGAACGGTGTAAAATCGCACTTTAACACTTGGTCAAAAGTGCCAATTAATTGTAATTAAGCTCACAGCGGGAGTGATTATTGTGATTGTGTGTTCTTGGGTTGCAAACAGGAGTGGAAAAAGTGCTAAACAAACTAAGCAAATTACACACACCTCCCAAAGTGCCAGGGTAAACAAGGATGGCAGTCATTTCATGTCTGTGTGTATTCAGCTTGGGCAATGTGGCCTCAATTAGCGCGGGGTGTGAAGAACGCATTGAGGCAGATACAGGCGTGTGAAAAGGTGCTTTGTTGGGAAGCGTTGCCATAATGACATTGTTCCTGAAGTGCCTTTCTTTATCTATGCTGCTTGCTGAATGGTGCTGCCGTCTTTCAACCCCATTTGTACTTTGACATCCTATTTTGTTCCATCAACTGTTTCACCCTTCGGGTCAGAAAAATAATAATAATAACACCAATATTAGACTATGCAGATATTATATATCAAAATGCCTCTGAAAAAAATATCTCAGTCTCTGCAAGATTTGTCTTGAGTTGTCCTTATAGAACCCACCACTGTGTTATGCATGAGTCATTCATTTGGTTGTGCAACACCCAAATCTAGAAAACACTTTCATTGGCTGCAAGCTGTTTTTGAATCTATCTTCTTAACCTGTTTAAAACAACTCCTAATTCCATTATAGTTTATCATACAACCAGGCATACAGAGTATACTCTCTTATTACCCCCAGAATCAGTAAAAAAGTTGGTCGACCTGCTTTTAAATATAAAGCTCCATGCCTCCATCCGATTGGAATAATCCACCCAGTTCCCCTAGATCTATTACATCCTTTCAGAAAAGCATCCATCTTTACTCATCTTCAAATACCCTGCTCCTGCTTCTAATTGCCTCTAATTAGTGTGGTTACCCTGAATTCTTTTGTTATGCTATGTTGATGACTTGAATACATAGGACCACAATGAACAAAATGTCCAATCAACCCAACATTTGAATCACATGACAAAAGTTGTGTACTCAATGCAGCACTAACCGCAATTGCACTTTTGGCTAAAGTGGTTAATGTATGTTTTTCTAATAAATCGGAAGTTTTCAAATAATTATAGTCAATTAAAAGTACAATATTTGCCTCTGAGATGTAGTGGAGTAGAAGTAAAAGTATTGGAAATTGGAAATGCTCCAGCAAAGTAAAAAAATACCTCAAAATTGTACTTAAGTAAAGTACTGTAGTAAACGTACTTAGTTACTTTACACCACTGTATATGTCACGGGTCCATTTGGTTACACGTGTGCGCTCTCAGAGTCAAGTGAACATTGAGGATTTGAGTGTGTGAGGTTGAAGTGCCTTATTTTTCCCCTCAGAACAGCAATATCAACTAACAGATGACCTCAGCGTTAGGGGTTATGGATCACTGAAGGACAGAGACGCCGCTGAGCTGAGCTCACCGTGACAGCATGAAATCATTCCACATGCAGAGACACCGCTTTCCCTCATTCACACACACATGCATGCACGCACGCACGCACGCAAGCACGCACGCACGCACGCACGCACGCACGCACACGCACGCACGCACGCAAGCACGCACGCACGCACGCACGCACGCACGCACGCACGCACGCACGCACGCACGCACGCACGCACGCACGCACGCACGCACGCACGCACGCACGCACGCACGCACGCACGCACGCACGCACGCACGCACGCACGCACACACACACACACACACACACACACACACACACACACACACACACACACACAGAGTGTTGGAAAGTAACTAAGTACATGTACTCAAGTACTGTACTTTGAGGTATTTGTACTTTACTTGAGCCTTTCCAATTTCCAATACTTACTTTTTTTTTACATTAACCACTTGAACATTAGCATCCCTTACTTACTAACTTACTTACTTACTTTTACTCCACTACATCTCAGATTCAAATATTGTACTTTTACTCCACTAGAATTGTTTGAAAACTTTAGTTACTAGTTATTGCAGATCTATTAATTATTAAATTATAAAACATACTTTAACCACTTTAGGCGTATTTTATACCTAGGCTATTTGAAAATAGCAGATCTACAAGCTTTTGGTACTTTTGGTAATTTTAAGTATATTTTTACTCAAGTAACATTTTGAACACAGGCCTTACTTGTTACAGAGTATTTTATACTGTGGTATTGTTACTTTTACTTAAGTAAAATATCTGAGTACTTTTACCACCACTGCGCGCGCACACACACGCACGCACGCACGCACGCACACACGCACGCACACACACAGCACACACACACACACACACACACACACACACACACACACACACACACACACACACACACACACACACACACAAACAAACACACACACACACACCAGCATGGGCGGGTGGATGACACGCATGGGCATGCTTAACCACTTTAAACCCCATGCGTTGCTGAGCGAAAGTCCCTCAAGGCTCTATTCTAGGGGCATTTCTGTTTTCGCTCTACATCAAAGGTTGGGTATAAGTGAAATAGTTTTGGGTTATAACAAAACGTTTTTTCGTGAAAAGGTTAATGCACTATATTGTGATAGCAATCATTGCTTATAGAGCTGGGGTCTTCAACGTTTTCAGCCCAAGGACCCCCTAGCTGAGAAAGAAAAATGGTTAAGGTAAAAAAAAAAAAAATCATACCACACAAAGATTTGCTGAACCCCCTGTAGTAACTCTGAGGACCCCCTAGGAGTCCCGGACCCCCTGTTGAAGACCCCTGCTATAGAGTGTTTGTTCAGTAACAGGGGTCTCCCTGTCTCTCCTGGTCTTTAATAAACAGACAATACATGTTCAGGTGGGTTGCAAAATGCCAATCAGGAGAGAGGACCCATTTATCAGCTTCATTTGTTATTGATTGGTTGATTTGATTGATTGAATACTTATTCAATGCCGTATTAACAGTTTGCAAAAGGTACAGAAACAAGGACATTAGCTGGAGCACCCCATTATGGTGGTGTCCAGCTTCTCACCCTCAGCTCTCCCGCTTGTTATCTGGCAGCAGCGTTTTATACCCATGTGAGCTAGACTGCACCATTAGCACCATTGATAGGGGTGTTCTAAAACATATCGTCGCTGTCCGGCGGGAACCAGCGAACTCCACTTTCAGCTTCTTCTTCTTTTTTCATAAATCAACGCTATTGAACACTCTTTACGTCTGTGTAAATTTTTTTTTTAAATGAACCAATGAAAAGTATCAAAAAGCGCCTCTGACAAAACCTCCCAACTCCATTGGATCCTCAAACTGTCCGTCAAACCACGCAACTCCACCTCCTCTCCTCCTGCTACTGTGCTATTCTACAGCACAGCGCAGTGAGTGGCAGAGTGCACACAGACAGAGAGGACAGATCTGCTGCGGACATAAACAAACTGTAACGACGCAGGGTTTTTCCCCCCGTAGTCTGTTAAAACTATGCAGTGTACCTGTTTATCAAATTTAGCGCTGTCGCTCATGTTATGAAAACAAGTAATTCTATTTCTAAAATCTACGAAGTGTTTAATGAGGAGAGCAATGTGACAAGAAAGTAGTTCATAGCATTTCTGTTGTGCTAGTTCTACTGAAACTCCAACTCTGTGAACCCCTCTTTGCAGAAGTTATTGTAATATTTAAAGTCCTGTTTATTAATGTAGGCATATAAGTGTCATGAAGCATCAAGGCATGAATTCACACGTTGTGATGCATTGTGAGCTTGGAGATCCATTATAGCTTAGCCCCAGCCCCCATTTGAAACCTCTTCCTCCGCAGCGATTGGAGCTATTGTCAGGCGTCAGCTGTTCGGACAAAACTCTTAACTCCACTTGAGCTGGATTTGGGTAAAGTGATGATAATGTAATGATACATGCAAGTATCTGACAATATATAAAGTCACAATACCAACTTTGATGAGGCAGTATTGCTTTGTTTTTTGTACTGTGGCACTGGTTGTAATCTCTGCCAGACATGTTCATGCCACTGATGGTGTGTCCGTGTGTGTCTGTGTGTCTGTCTGTCTGTCTGTCTGTCTGTCTGTCTGTCTGTCTGTGCGTGCGTGCGTGCGTGCGTGCGTGCGTGCGTGCGTGCGTGCGTGCGTGCGTGCGTGCGTGCGTGCGTGCGTGCGTGCGTGCGTGCGTGCGTGCGTGATTGACTCTGCTGATATCCACGCCTTGTGGTTGCCTTTCTGTGGGCCTAGTTTTACTTTGCAGGTTGTGATTATGGCTTACTTTACAGCCTTCCACATCCCATCAATGCTTCTTTCCTCCTCTCCTTCATCTAGCTCTTGCAGGGTCTGGAACTTGTTCTTTAACATGCTCTTGAATTTCTCTAATGTTTTTTGGTCTCTTAATATTGCTGTGTTGAATTTTTGGCGCTGGGCCTACCCAACTGTCCAGTTTCTCCGTAACTTCAGTTGAACTTTGGCAACCAGAAGATGGCGGTCTGATGCTACGTCGGCTCCTCTTCTGACCCGTACATCTTGAAGGGACCTCCTGAACTTCTTTATGATGCTTACATGGTCTATTTGGTTCTCGGTGGAGAGGTCCGGTAATACCCATGTGACTTTGTGTACTCGTCTGTGGGGGAAGACGCTTCCTCCAATGACAAGGTTGTTATTAGCACATAAGTCTGCGCATCTCTCTCCATTCTCGTTCATCTCTCCTAAACCCTGCTGTCTCATCATCCTCTCATATCCTCTGTTATCGCTTCCAGTTTTTGCGTTGAGGTCTCCCATTACGATAGTGATGTCTCTTCCTGAGTAGCCTCGGAAACCCAGGCTTTTTTTTTTGTTACAAAAGAAAAAAAGCCTGGGGGAGCGATGCACGAACGATGGTCTTGGACCTTGTTATCTCCTAACCAATCAGAGTGCAGAGGGGCGTCGCTCTAAATTTGGTGACGTCAGCGTGCTCCGTGCACAGGCCGAGGGGGGAGGGGAGGGGAGGCGGGGACATAGATTGGTGAAGCAATAGGAAGCCACGCACAAATCCAGGCGGCTGTGTTTGGGTCCGCCCTTCAAGACCATGGATTGAGCTCGTAGCCTCAGGCTACTTCCTGAGTATCTCTGGATGATTGTTTGCAGTCTGTTATAGAATTCGTCCTTACTTTCTTCATCACTGTCATTGGTTGGGGCATAGCACCGAATGATGTTCATGTTTATCCTTTCTTTCTTTGTTCTGAAGGAAGCTGCTATCGTTCTAGGACCATGACCCATCCCATGAGTGCTCTCTGTGCAGCCTTGGACAGCATCAAAGCGACTCCCTGGGTATGGTTTGCGTTGTCCTCCTCATGGCCTACAGCAGTGCAGCAGTAGCTCTCCTGTGGCAGGAACCCTCTTCTGTCCAGAACCCGTCCATCTTGATTCGCTGATTCCGAGTATGGCAAAATTGTACTTTTTCATCTCAACGGCAACTTGTGCGGTCTTTCCAGCTTCGAACATGGCCCTTACATTCCATGTGCCGATGGTGGTGGTAGCCCTGGTTGAAAGGATGGTGTTCGGCAGAGTGGCTTCCAGATGCCTCCGGCTTTCACCAACCTGCGTGCACGTGGCCCGCACAGCTTCGGCCAGGCACAGTGAAAATTATATTCCAGCCTACGAGGCTGTGGTAGGGCATTCCACATGTTAGTGGCATGATAGCAGAATGAATTCAACCCCATGGTTGTGCCAAATCTGGGGGGAATGAGATCAATGGAGCTCCCTCTGGTGTTGTGCCCGTGGGCGTCACTCACTTTTTTGACATGTTCAAAAGGGTACATGGTGTATTTCCTTATCATACCTTCCCAAGAGGCATCGTTCCCTGCGGACATCGATTGGCCTTGTGTTTACAGATTGGCCTTGTGTTTACAAATATTTTTTACTGTGGCACTGGTTTTAATCTCTGTTTTAATGTTCATGCCACTGACGGTTTGTCCGTGTTTGTCTGTCTGTCTCTGAGTGTGTGTGTGTGTGCGTGCGTGCGTGCGTGCGTGCGTGCGTGCGTGCGTGCGTGCGTGCGTGCGTGCGTGCGTGCGTGCGTGCATGTGTTGCCCAAGTTCTGTGCCATCGGGCTGCCACTCCCCCTGCATACACTTTAGACCCCAGAGACACGTTTCTTGACGCTAGTGACGGGATTTCCCTCATGGAATAAATAAAGGCCTACAGTATCCAAGGTTGTGGGCCTGCTTAACATTGAGCATAAAACAGGAATAATAATGGGGGAAAAAGAGGAAACAACAAAAAAAACCTCAGTCTCCTATTTTACTGAATGCTTGGTCAAAAACAACATGCAGAGACCTTCAAGGTACGTTTCAATGTCAATACATCTTCATCAGGTATCACCTTGGACTTCACCTTCTGAAGATGTATTGGCATCGAAACGTTTTCACGTTATTTGCCTGCACCCTGTGTAATTAAAAATGCTTTAACTCCCGTCACACTGTTTTCAGAGGAAAGGTTTTATTAATGTGTGGATAAGCTGGTGTCTCTTCATGTTACCTAACTCAATGAAAATCTGGTCACACATTTTACCGTGGAAATGTTATTCTCCAGTGTGGATACGCTGGTGTGTATTCAAAGTACCTAACTGACTGAAACTCTTGTCACACTGTCTACAGTGGTAAGGTTTTTCTCCAGTGTGGACACGATGGTGCTTCTTCAGGTCACCTGACTGACTGAACGTCTTGTTACACTGTTTACAGTGGTAAGGTTTTTCCCCAGTGTGGACACGATGGTGTATCTTCAAAGAACCTAACTCACTGAAACTCTTGTCACACCGCTGACAACAGAAAGGTTTTTCTCCAGTGTGGACACGCTGGTGTCTTGTGAAAGAACCTAAATCACTGAATCTCTTGTCACACTGTTTACAGAGGAAAGGCTTTTCTCCAGTGTGGACACGCTGATGTATCTTCAAAATACCCAACCGACTGAAACTCTTGCCACACTGTTTGCAGTGGAAAGGTTTTTCTCCAGTGTGTATACGCTGGTGTGTCTTCACACTACTTAACGAACTAAAACTCTTGCCACACTGTTTGCAGTGGAAAGGTTTTTCTCCAGTGTCAGTGTGGATACGCTGGTGTGTCTTCAAAGTACTTATCCCACTGAAACTCTTGTCGCACTGTTTACAGAGGAAAGGTTTTTCTCCAGTGTGGATACGCTGGTGCTTCTTCAGGTCATCTAACACACTGAAACCCTTGTTACACTGTTTACAGTGGAAAGGTTTTTCGCCATTGTGGCGACGATGGTGCTTCTTCAGGTCACCTGACTGACTGAAAGTCTTGTCACACTGTTTACAGTGGTAAGGTTTTTCTCCAGTGTGGATACGCTGGTGTGTCGTAAGACCACCTGACTCACTGAAAGTCTTGTCACAATACTTACAACAGAAAGGTTTCTCTCCAGTGTGGACACGATAGTGTATCTTCAAAGAACCTGACTCACTGAAACTCTTGTCACACCGTTTGCAGTGGAAAGGTTTCTCTCCAGTGTGGACACGCTGGTGCGTCTTCAGATTACTTAACAAACTGAAACTCTTGTCACACTTTTTGCATTGGAAAGGTTTTTCTCCAGTGTGGACACGCTGGTGATTCTCCAGATACCATAACTGAAAGAAACTCTTGTCACACTGTTTGCAGTGGAAAGGTTTTTCTCCAGTGTGGACACGCTGGTGTCTTGTCAAAGAACCTGACTCAGTGAAACTCTTGTCACACTGTTTGCAGTGGAAAGGCTTTTCTCCAATGTGAATAAGCTGGTGTTTCTTTAGATTACCAGACACACTGAAACTTTTGTCACACTGTTTGCATTGGAATGGCTTTTCTCCAGTGTGGATTGACTGGTGTCCTTTGAGAGCATCTGACCGACTGAAACTCTTGTCACAAAGTTTACATTGGAATGGCTTTTCTCTAGTGTGGATTCGCTGGTGTCTTTTGAGAGCACCTGACCCACTGAAACTCTTATCACACTGTTTACATATGTGTTTTTTTTTCCTGCATAAGTCATCAGATCTATCTTTACTTCTCCTGACTGAGTTAAAGTCTTGGTAAGATCTTGATTCTTCAGTTCCATCTCCTTTTCTCTGGTTGGTTATAGAGCTGGCAATTTGCACGGCCGCTGGTTCTTCATCTAAGCTGCTGCAATCCTTGGATTGTGATTTGGATGGAAGTATGTGTTCTCTTTCGGCTTGGAGATTTGTCCTCATCTTCTCTTACGCTCACTTGTCTCTCTCTCTTCTCTATATCCGTCTTTTTCCTTGGGCTGTCTCAGTAGGCTATATTGTCCTTGACTACACTAACTCTGTGTCTTGGACACAGACACATTTGAAGTCTATTAGCTTTTATTGGGGAGGAAGATTTGCCCTCATATAGTCTCTCTCAAACTCCTGCTCGCTTTTTACTCAGACCGCCTCAAAGGATTCTGTTTGAAGTAACAATTTCTCTTTCATACATGTTGAGCGGATTTGGTCTGATGCCATACAAAACACAAACTGTTGCCAAGCATCCAAACTGCCAATTTGCGCAGGCGTCATTGCCATTAAATAATTTGTCATTGATGCTTGGAGATTGGACATCTTGGAGGTGGAGTTGTGATGTGAGTGTGTGGGAAAATGTTGTCGGCGGGACTTATTGCCAGACCCAAGGGGTCGGCTTACATGAGGCTTTGTACCTGTTTCGTCCATACATGGGCATGGTCACTTTGTCCTTAGGCCCCAGCCATAAAAGTCTGTCCCCCTTTCGTCCATACACAGGCATGTTCTGTACCTGTTTTCTCCATACATGGGCAAAAAACAGGTTTTGGTCACTTTGTCCTTAGGCCCCAGCCATAAAAGTCTGTCCCCCTTTCGTCCATACATGGGCATGTTTTGTACCTGTTTTCTCCATACATGGGCAAAAAGCTGGTTTTGGTCACTTTGTCCTTAGGCCCCAACCATAAAAGTCTGTCCCCTTTCGTCCATACATGGGCATGTTTTGTACCTGTTTTCTCCATACATGGGCAAAAAACTGGTTTTGGTCACTTTGTCCTTAGGCCCCAGCCATAAAAGTCTGTCCCCCTTTCGTCCATACATGGGCATGTTTTGTACCTGTTTTCTCCATACATGGGCAAAAAACTGGTTTTGGTCACTTTGTCCTTAGGCCCCAGCCATAAAAGTCTGTCCCCCTTTCGTCCATACATGGGCATAGACACAGGCTGACACGTCATGTTAAGTCTGGGTCTGGCAGAACCAGGTCTCCTGGTCTTGTTTTATCTAGAAATGTGAAAAATATCGGTGAGCGTTCTTTGTGACCAATCGGTTGTCCAGAACCACTGTGCGACAATAGAACAATAGAACATGTATGGACATCCCTGAAGAATGCAGATTATCTCTGTGTGAGCCGTCCGTCTGATGTCGGTATATGACGTCATATTGATCCCCTTATATGGAGATACAATTACCTCAATCACCTTATTCCTGGCCATGCCCACTGTGGGCCTGGCCATGTCAAACAGGACAAACATCGACCCAAGCAGGATTAGCTCATCAGACAACCCAGTGTACTCAGCAACGCTCGAAGATCATCTTGACCCTACACAGAGTACCAGGACGACTGGCTGGCCGTACAAACCAGCTAGGCCGGGTGCCTTAGTAAACATTTTTTTTGCATGAGGCTTCTTTAGGACCTACTGATGGATTCTAGCCTTGGGTACCAAACTTTATTTTGAATATGTTCCATACAATAATATCCATAAGAAAAAACAGGCCAATTCACTTTTTGGCCAATAACTCTTGAACCGAAGGTTATAGCATCAAAACAATGTTTTCCCTGGACTCTTTGGATCATGACGTTATTTCCCATATAGGTAAAATCATGACTGCAAAACAGCTGTTCAAATTAATAAAGTGCAACTAGAAAGTACTGTTCCTGAAGAAACAGTGTGGGATCGCTAAGGATGAATGTTGATAGTATCACACTAGAAAGTACAACAGAAAGGTTTTTCTCCAGTGTGGCGACGATGGTGCTTCTTCAGGTCACCTAACTGACTGAAAGTCTTGTCACACTGTTTTCAGCGGAAAGGCTTTTCTCCAGTGTGTACACGCTGGTGCGTCTTCAGATTACCCATCCTACTGAAACTCTTGTCACACTGTTTGCAGTCGAAAGGTTTTTCTCCAGTGTGTACACGCTGGTGCGTCTTCAGATTACCCGTCCTACTGAAACTCTTGTCACACTGTTTGCAGTGGAAAGGTTTTTCTCCAGTGTGGACAAGCTGGTGCTTCTTCAGGTCACTTAACTGACCAAAACTCTCGTCACACTGTTTGCAGTGGAAAGGTTTTTCTCCAGTGTGGACACGCTGGTGTGTCTTCAGGTTACCTAACTGATTGAAACTCTTGTCACACAGTTTACAGTGGAAAGGTTTTTCTCCAGTGTGGATACGCAGGTGTGTCATAAGACTACCTGACTCACTGAAACTCTTGTCACACTGCTTACAACAGAAAGGTTTTTCTCCAGTGTGTACACGCTGGTGTCTTGTCATATAACCTGACTCACTGAAACTCTTGTCACACTGTTGACAGTGGAAAGGCTTTTCTCCAGTGTGGATACGCTGATGTGTCTTCAGATTACCCAACACACTGAAACTCTTGTCACAAAGTTTACAGTGGAACGGTCTTTCTCCAGTGTGGACACGCTGGTGTCTTGTCAAATAACCTGACTCACTGAAACTCTTGTCACAAAGTTTACAGTGGAACGTTTTTTCTCCAGTGTGGATACGCTGGTGTCTTTTGAGAGCACCTAACTGACTCTTACCACACTGTTTACACATGTGATTTTCTTTCCTGTATAAGTCATCAGATCTATCTTTACTTCTCCTGACTGAGTTAAAGTCTTGGTAAGATCTTGATTGGTCAGTTCCATCTCCTTTTCCCTGGCTGGTTATAGAGCTGGCAATTTGAGCGGTCACTGGTTGTTCATCAACGATGCTGCATTCCTTGGACTGTGATGTGGATGGAATTATGTGTTCTCTTTCGGCTTGGAGATTTGTCCTCATCTTCTCTTCGCTCACTTTTCTCTCCCTGTCCTTTCCTTTATGTATCTGTCTTTTACTTGGGCTGTCTCAGTATATTGTTCTATTGGCTTTTATGGGGCAGGAAGATTCGCCCTCATATAGTCTCTCTCAAACTCCTCAGTCTCTTAGTTATACGGCTCTTTTGCCCTCATCCTTTTTCACTGTTCTTATATAGTTGAGAGGATTTCTGGTCTGATGTCACACACAACACAAACTGTTGCCAAGCATTCCAAACTGCTGATTTGCGCAGGCGTCATTGCAATTAATGAATTTGTCATTGTATGCTTGGAGATTGGACATCTTGGAGGTGGAGTCGTGATGTGAGTGTGTGGGAAAATGTTGTCGGCGGTAGCCTACTCATCTATCTAGAAATGTGCAAAATCCCGATGAGCGTTCTTTGTGACCTATCGGCTGTCCAGAACCACTATGCGACAATAGAACTCCATGTATGGACATCCCTGAAGAATAATCAATATCTCTGTGTGAACCGTTCGTCTGATGTCGGCACTATGACGTCATACTGATGTCATGAAGGATCCCCTTATATGGAGATAAAATCACTTATTCACCTTATTCCTGGCCACGCCCACTGTGGGCCTGGCCATGTCAAACAGGTACATGGGCACTGGTCCCGTGAGTATCTTGAAGACCAGGCCCGTTGCAAATTGCAGTACTTGAGCCATCCCACCCTGTAGCATAATGAGCAGGGGTTAGGTGAGTCCTACTGTAGGTGTGAGGTTTAGCAGTAACCCGATCAATTTATTTTGGAGAGGTCTGAGGTTTTGCTTTAAATGTCTTTGAGGTGCTGGATGTGCATGCATCAAAATAACATTGGATGAGTGCTCCAGCTAGTGTCCTCCTACTAGCTGGGGCATTACTGACCAACGAAGAGATCCTGCCCAAACATCTTGGGCAGGAACTTTCTTGATTACTTAACGTGTTGCCATTTCTTCACTGGAAAGATTGTTCTCTAAAATACAACCCAGGTTACAGTGTTACAGTTCCATTTTGTCCGCTCATTTTTTCGTGTCATCACTTCAAATTCCACTTGTTTAATATTATGTGTCCTGTCTGAGTTCTCTATCCTGATTGGGACAAATTGGTATCCTGACCTGAAAATGCATTTTCTGTTTACTAAAGAGCCGTATAGAGACAAGGAAGCCCCTGTTACTGAGCAAACACTCTATTGCAAAGATTACTATCAGAATAGTTACTTCAAACACTCTATTGCAAAGATCACTATCAGAATAGTTACTTAACACTTATTTTAACCAAAGAAAACCTGGGCAAACAGCTATTTCCCCACAGAATATGGATGCTGGGGGTTTACACGATTAAGCATGTTTTAAGCCTCTTTAAGCATGTTTCGATGAAAACGCTACAAACACACACACACACACACACACACACACACACACACACACACACACACACACACACACACACACACACACACACACACACACACACACACGATTGCAGAGCAGAGTGCTCTCTCTCTCTCTCTCTCTCTCTCTCTCTCTCTCTCTCTCTCTCTCTCACTCCGCTCCACTCTGCAGTTTCAGATTAGACTTCATATATTTTCATACCGCAGTGAAAAATAAACAGTGGAGCTCTTGACGGACGACTCAGCAGCCCCACCAGTGCAGTGTGGGATGTCAATGAAGCATGACTCAGCTGCGTGGCACGGGGCACGCAGCGCACACATGCAACCTCCTATATCCATATTTATACTTGCCTTATGTTTGTTTCATCATATAAAGTGTGTGTGTCACACAAAAGTAGTGAACATAGCCGAACTTGTAGATCTGCTATATCCACTATTTAAAAAATATATGTTTTAAATAATAATAATATTAATAATAATAATAATAATAATAATAATAAGGGTAATAATAATAATAATAATAATAATAATAATAATAATAATAATAATAATAAGGGTAATAATAATAATAATAATAATAATAATAATAATAATAATAATAATAATAATAATAATAATAATAATAAAGAAGAACGGTTTTGGACATACAAGGTTTCCCCCCGACAGCGACGAATTGTGATGTAAATGAAGCATGACTCGGTGCGGTGCGCGGCCTGTCAAAGAAGGCTGCCTTTCATCACCTCCTGGAAGCCGGGGACAAAGTACTCCAAGCCCAGTACTCGAGTCAAAGTAGACATACTCCACGGTCACATAAGTGAAAGTTGCTCAGTCGTGTAGGCTACTTGAGTGAAAACACTATAGTGTTTGCTTTTAAAAAAGTACATTGTTTAAAAACATGCTTAGGCCTACGTATTCAAAAGTACAAATTACAAAGTACATTTTCTCTTTCATATCAATGAATTGCTTTGAATTTTGAAATCTTCCCTGAAAACATAAAATATTGTTTTAATAAAATAAAAGAATAATGAAGTTCACACAGCGTTGTGAGCAAGTATTGCCAGAAAATAGCCGATCAACAAGCTCACAATGTGTCGCGTTGTGAGCTTGTTAATCGGTTATTTTCAGCGAAAGCTGATCCCCACAATAACAGAAAATAGATAAGACACTATAGTATACAGCTCTGAGGGACTCCGGTCAACCATATACATTGGGGGTTTTAGTGGTTAAGTACAGTACGCTTTCTCAGTACAGATACTGAGAAAGTGTGCTTAAGTAACAGTACTCAAGTAAATGTACTTAAGTTACTGTCCACTACTGCTCAGCTTGCACGGCCTCTGCGTGCCTCTGCTGATGAAGCCTGAGTTATAAAGTAGATCTATGCTTGTAGATCTGCTATTTCCAGTGAGTGATACCGGCATGCAACTAAAAGCTATAGGTTTAACTGGGCAGAGAGTCAGGGCTGTGTGTGTGTGTCTGTGTCTGTGTGTCTGTGTCTGTGTGTCTGTGTCTGTGTCTGTGTCTGAGTCTGTGTGCGTGCGTGCGTGCGTGCGTGCGTGCGTGCGTGCGTGCGTGCGTGCGTGCGTGCGTGCGTGCGTGCGTGCGTGCGTGCGTGCGTGCGTGTGTGTTGGGGGGGTTCGCTGCATCTCCTACCCGGCAACACAGACGGCTGTGTTGTTCACCCTCCTCTACTCCCACCCCCCCAGACTCTCAGCTCTGAATTCACACATCATAAATCAAGATGACCTGTCCTTGTGTGAATTCATCTCTCTCTCCTGCATTTTCTTTTACGTATTTTTTTCTTTTTTGACGGTTAATAGTGCCACTATTGTTCATTTTCAAAACCCCATATTATATACTCAGTCGACCCCCTTGGCTCTGTGCTGCTTGGTCGGCTGGTATGATTTCCCTCTACACCAAATCGCTTTGCCAGAAATAGCCGAATATCGCTGTGCACCGTTGAGCTTGTAGATCGTTTATTTCCCCCCTCCCCCAGAATAGGGATGCTTGCAGAGGTCGTTGTCACAGTGTGAGGCAGGATGTTTAGGACCCAAGTGCGGACTGACAGGCGCAAGCAGAACAGTTCAATACAAGGTACCGAAATAGGGACGCCAGGTTGAATGTATGGTTGCAGACAAGGAAACACATGTGTACAACGTTCAAAAAATCTGATTAATCTGAAAGAAATATATATATATATATATATATGAGTAAAGCTGAATAGGCTCTGTGCACAGCCACCATATTGGAAAGAAATTGGGCCTCTGCCTTACTTCCTTCACAGGTGTTACCAATGATACTAATGAAGGCTCTGTTCCATTCTGGTCAAACAGAGTCAGGGTGCTGATATTGAGCATGTTGGCTCACTGGAAACACTGCTACATGTGGGTCTCAAAGTGTTGTCCAGGGACCCTCATGGTTGAGGGGGTTCCAAATGGCCCCTTACGGGTGTGTAACTCTGAGAGAGTACAAATGGAACAAAATGGTCCATTTGGTTCCATTTGTACTCTCTCAGAGTTATGGGGGTCCTTGAAATCAAAAGGTTTGAGAACCATTGTGCTACACTAAATGGAACAGAGCCTTCATTAGTATCATTGGTAAGTTAAGGAAGTAGCCAATATGGCTGCTGTGCATAGAGCCTATTGGAGCTTAAATGTGAACGCTAGGGGAGCTGGCAAATTGGTGGTCCTAGGGGATCATGGGACCAAATGACGCCCCTGGACGCTGGCGTTCACTTCTACTTGATGGCTATATACCAGGAACTCCGTTGGACCGCCGAAGACTGGGGCCACCAGGGTCCCAGTCCCAATTTGGCAGGCCAGGCTAGGCCAGGCCAGGCCAGGCTGGGTTTGTTAGCAGCAGCACCAGCAGCAGCAGGACTGTGTGTCAGGCAGGCAGGCCCGCTTCTTTGCTTGTGTATTTTAGGCTTCACGGCAGCTAAGTAGTTCCAAAAATAAGAGAGCTAATTGGCCCACGCGTTTATTTCTGTACGGAGACGTATTCTAAGTGTTTCTAACAGGTTTGTTTGTGACACGAGCAGAGGAGGGGGGCTTCACAGTTGGTCTCTCTCTCTCTCTCTCTCTCTCTCTCTCTCTCTCTCTCTGTGGGAGGTACCTTTCGGCCCAAAACAGCCACGGAAAAAGAGCCGACTCTCTTCTCTCTTTACCAAAAAATAAATAAGGCCCTTTATACGAAGATTCGGTCATACGGTATAGTGTGTGTGTGTGTGTGCGTGCGTGCGTGCACGCGCGTGTGTTTGTGTGTGTGTGTGTGCTCGTGTGTGAGGCTGGCATTGGCACACGCCGTGACATCATGAGTGTTGACTCATGTGCAGAAGAGTGATGCACATTGGGCCTTTCTTTGGCGCTTGCACTCCTGTCTCTCTCTCTCCCCCCGACGTGTGTTTAGCCGGGCACACTTTCTCTCTCTCTCTCTCTATGTTTTCAGTCCAGCTGTAGGGGGGGGGGGGGGGTAATGAAGCAAGTGTTTCTCTGCATAGTGGCGGGGCGGGGGGGGGGGTGGGGGGGTGGAGGACTGTCAGCTCGGCACACAGCAGACCTCTGTCACCTGTTGCCCACCTCCCGCCGGCGGCGCGGGGGCCGGCCGGCGGGGCGCCGAGCCAAGGGCCCGGCCGTCGGCGGACGCCGGCAGCAGCAGGCTCCTCAGCCATGTAGGAGCTCCCATGTAAACTTCATTCATTATTGTGTAGCGGTGTTGTTTGGTTGATTACTGTTTTTAATCGTTCAAGCACTTTGTGACATTTAAAGAAAAAGTGCTATACAAATAAAGTTGTATTATTATTATTATCATTATTATTATAGAGTCGTGCAGGCCAGCCCAGGATGATTTATGCCAGTTTTCGTGTCGAGGACCCCCAAATTAATATATTTTTGGCCGCGGACCACTCATCTGAAAGTATTTAGCGCCAAATCTTGTATGGGTCCCTGGCACAAAGTCTTTTCAGATGGGTGGTCCGCTGGGCTAAAATACATTTTAATTGTGGGGGGGGGGGGGGGGGGGGGGCTCCCTGATATGAAAAAAAGTCTGAGAGCCACACTGCTCTATAGCTGCAGAGGGTCACCCTCCTCGACGGGGGGCCAGACAGAGACAGCAGAGAAGAGGTGGGGGGGGGGGGGGGGGGGGCTGGCCATGCAGGCAGAGGCATAGCATATAGCCTCCGACCTGCCCACACTGGAAGGGGTTAAAAGCGAGAGACAGTAAAGTGAATCCAGATGTGCTGTTATTATTAATATCTCTTGGCTGATGAATGGGAAGGTAAAATTACAGGCGCCAGCCAGGGAGGCCCCCGTTCTGTATGTATACTCTGCTATAGCCTGCCACTGCTGCTGCTGCTGCTGCTGCTGGCCCTGCTGCCACCCAGGAGGCTGTATAGCAGGCGCTTCTCCCCCGGGCCCGGGTGCAGCGGCTTGCCCTCCTATGATCCGGGGAAGGGCAGACGCCGCACAGCGAGCCTCCGCGCGCGTACAGCGTGTCGGATAGGCATGGGGGTGAGAGGTGAGACAGTCAGGCAGGCAGGCAGGCCCCTGCCTGCTTGTCTGCCTTGACGGTTTCAACTGCTATTCAGTGTTGCCATGTCCGCTTATTATAAGCAGGCAGGGAGGGAGGCAGGCAGGCAGGCAGGTAGATAGGTAGGTAGGTAGGAAGGTAGGGAGCTATAGGGAGCTAGGTAGGGAGGCAGGCCCCTGAGCGAGACGCTTTCAGCTGCTATTCAGCGTTGCCATGTCCGCTTATTATAAGTGACTTTTCTGTAAAGTTGCGGATTGATGTTTTTGGGCTTGTTTTTAGTGTAGTCGCTTATATGTCAAGGACCCCCCAAATTAATATGTATTTGGCCACCGACCCCGATCTGAAAATATGTTCTGCCAGGGACTCCCGTACAAGATTTGTAGTTAAAATGTTTCAAATATATTCCAACTATATCTTTTTTTTTCAATATTATTACCTGCTATTTTTTAAATAGCAGATCTACAAGATCACAAACGCGCATTAATTGTATATTAGGTTAAAGTGGCTTGCTGTGGATCCCTGTGTGTGTGTGTGTGTGTGTGTGTGTGTGTGTGTGTGTGTGTGTGTGTGTGTGTGTGTGTGTGTGTGTGTGTGTGTGTGTGTGTGTGTTTGTGCGTGCGTGCGTGCGTGCGTGCGTGCGTGCGTGCGTGCGTGCGTGCGTGCGTGCGTGCGTGCGTGCGTGCGTGCGTGCGTGCGTGTGTGCGTGCGTGCGTGCGTGCGTGCGTGCGTGCGTGCGTGCGTGCGTGCGTGCGTGCGTGCGTGCGTGCGTGCGTGTCACGCGGCCTAGTCCCTCAATCTTTTGGGCTTGTTTTCATAGACCATGGCCGCTTGTTTCTCTCACACAAATCTGGCAACATCTGGCAGGCCTGCAGGAGCCCGGCCGAGGCACTTCCACTGCCATTCCGGAGCTGGGAAGAGACAGAGAAAGGAGGACTTGGCAACGTTCAGTCAAAGAGGAGGTATCACCCATGGAAATTGAACGCCTAATACTTCACTGCCATTTCAATCCGTTCAGAGCCATTTGGTTTCCCCCTCAAGATGAATAGGGTGATTTTGTTGAGCAGGGGTCTTCAATGTTTTATAGCCAAGAGAGAGATAAAGAGTTATCATAGATGTCATAGATAGCTTCATTGATCAACATTAGTGTTTTGTAAATGAAATATTTGTTTCTGTGTTAATTTTCAGACATTTAACCACTTAGAGTCTTAGACCCCCAATACTTAGTAAACTTGACCTTTGGCTCTGTACTTGGTTTGCTCCTTTTTTCCCTCTACACCAAACCTCTCTGCCGAAAATAGCCGATCTGCTGACAGAGATAAAGAAAAAATGTATAGATAGGGGTCCTTGAACAAAAAAAAAAACTTCAGAATGGTCAAATCAACATAAATCCAACACCATCGTTTCCTGTTATTTTTAACTGCAAACACCGGGGCAGACTGGAGCAAGCCCGCTAGCCGACAAAGGCCCGCTAGCCGATAAAGGTGGTGGTGTGGGCGGGATTGTGCGTAAGTACCGGGGCGCGTGTGCAATAAAAATATTGCTATTAGCTCCTCCTTCACACCTCAAGACATTCACACCGCCGTCAGCTCTCTGAGCGTCACCCTCACGCTGGGAGCCCTGCTGGGAATG
>NC_137615.1:49097561-49190061 GCF_963280865.1 Gymnoscopelus braueri
CAAATATAGTGAAAAAGAGCAGATCTGCTCTTTTGAATACTTTTCAAAATGTCAAATGTTACATTTTTTGAATAGCCAACACAAAAATCTAAAATGACACGGACGCTTTCCCGGTTTTAAATTAATTATTTATATATATATTTTTTAAATGTACTTATACATTTATTTTGAAAAAATGTTTGACCTTTTCTCATTTCTGAATCAGTTATTTTTTTTAAAATATATTAAAATAACAATAAAACAAGTATTTGTAGGAAACCAGGGCAAAGGAACATTTGCTCGCGACCCATAAAAATGGGTCCGGCGGGGCCTGGACGGTTGGCGTAACCGCCTGGGCACCTAGGCTGGTAAGCCTGGCAGCATGTCGCGGGTTCGACTCCCGATCCTGACGACCTTTGCTTCGTGTCACCCCCCCCCCCATCTCTACCCCCATTTCCTATCAGCCTGCCCTACTGTATTCTATCAATAAAAAAAGGCAAAAAGCCCCCAAAAAATCTTTGAAAATAAAAATGGGTCCCGCGACCCAAAAAATTGGTTCCGACCCAGTGTTTGGGAAAAAATATAGTCTTTCAGAGGAAATGCCTCATGCTGTCCTATACAGCTACTCGGCCCTCCTTTGTGCATTTTTCCCAACACAGGGATACCAGACAAATTAGGCTTAATGACTGCCGGTGTGGGTCGCTATGTAGCAGGAATGGGCTGCTTTGTTGCCACTGCCAAGAAGAGTGCTAAAAGCAAACCTTCAGGCCCCCTCCTCAGCAGTGTTGATTTTGTGGACTAAAACTATGACGAAAAATGTTCCTCGACTACCTTTTTTCACTGAACGAAAAAGCTATGATGACTAAAACTATGGCTAAATATATTGACAATTTCGTCAACAAATAAAAACTAGACAAAAATTTTAGGCAGGGACTAAGTGGAGAAGAGATCCAGTAGAACTAAGACATGTCATTTTATGTTTGGTTGCGCTTGGGTGTTGCGCTCACGAAAATCAATTCAACTCAATCTGAATTGGAACTTGGTTGCACTCTATTTGAATGACGCGCACGTCACGTAACACCTACACTACAGGTCACACAATTGATATGCATCTAGGCTCATTCCTATGTTAATCCACCTGGTGTGAGTCGGGAGCCTTTGTTAACTTTGTTGAGGTGTGAATTTAAATCTATGCATGTGCCCATGTGCGTGCTCCTGGTCAAATAGGTTCCTGCACGGCGTGCAATACCGTCCCATGAGCAATGCAACCCTGGTGAAGTGCATTCAAAACATAGGAACATGGCTGTCATTTGTTTCAAAAGTTTATCCAAGCTAACATTACGTGGATGTATAACTTATTTTTCTGATAGCAAATGCACAATTGGTAAAGATGTTTGTGAGATATCATTTGCTGTAAGTTGCAACGTAAAACACAGCTCTGTTTCACACATTTCTCTATTCCCATTCCAAAGTATATACGTTGTTTTTGATTATCTGTGTTCCACATTTGCTTTGGCAATGTAAATGTATGTTTTCTCATGCCAATAAAGCTCCTTTGAATTCACTTGAATTCAGAGAGAGAGAGAGAGAGAGAGAGAGAGAGAGAGAGAGAGAGAGAGAGAGAGAGACATGGTTTGTTTTATCCATGTGTAACTCTGAAAGTGTATCAGAGTTAGATAGTAATGTCACAGAATAGTGTAATAACAGTGTTATTACACTGTAAACTGTCAACATTATTAATAGTTAGCTATTATCTAGCTCTGAGGATGTACTGAGAGAGAGAGAGGGGGGGTATTGGGCCAATTCCACTCAAGCTGCTCTAATATAGAATATATAGAATACTTCAAACTGGTGCACTTCTGTTCCATGCACAGGAATACATAGAAGAAGAAAAATATATAACGCTACACAATATAACATGAAATGCTCTCAAAGTCTCAGACGCAACTACCTTGGTAGCTGCACTGATATATTCTCTGATGACACAAATTCACACAATAGCAGCACATTCTTTGACATAATACCAGTTCATTCAGCACAGTGACATTAACTATCATTTTTTTGCTGTCTAATACCAGATGCATGTATTCTGCACCAAAATTATGTTTTATATAACCACTGAGAGAGCCATGGTCCAACATGATTGATGTACAACGGAATTGAATTACGAAAAGCCGCTTGGCAAACAGGAAAACGTTAATTGATTTCTAATCAACGGGAGCCAGTAGTGTATTGTGGGCCCGGGCTGTGACTTAATGCCTGAGAGCTAGAGTTTCTAGTAATTCCAGGAGTCTGAGAATCGAGGCGACTCAGGCGAGGAGAGGAGACCTTTAAAAAAAACAAAAAACAGAGTCTGTCTGATTGCTCCCCGAGGACACATTTCCACCCCAGTGTCCCACAAATGACATGTTTGTATGTAATGTAATATGCTCTCTTTAAGAGGTGACGCTTTGGCAGCAGACACATTCCTCACAGTCAAACACATTCAATTGATGAAAAAATGTGGAGGGACTTTTTTTCTCCCAAAGCATCTCCCCCCCTTTTTTTTTCTCAAAGACCTGGAAAAAATGAATTCAAAGCTATAGTTGACTGTACATATACATTTGTTGGCTGGCTATACGCATGATTAACGCTCTCTACCTGGTTTACACGGGCAGTGACTTTAGATCAGTGGTGGAAAAAGTACTTAAGTAAAAGTATCAATAATGCAATGTAGAAGTACTCTGTTACAAGCAAAAGTCCGGAATTCAAAATGTACTTGAGTAAAAGTACAACAGTATTGGCATCAAAATATACTTAAAGTACCAAAAGTAAAAGTACTACAATGTTTGAAAATAGCCTATGTATAAAATAGGGCTAAAGTGGTTAATGCATGTTTCATAATATCATAATTTACGTAACTGAAGTTTTCAAATGATTGTAGTGGAGTAAAAGTATAATATTTTCCTCTGAGATGTAGTGGAGTAGAAGTAAAAGTATTGAAAAGTAAAAATTCCTCAAAAGTGTACTTAAGTACAGTACTTGAGTAAATGTACTTAGTTACTTTACACCACTGCTGTAGACAGACACAGCGTGCAAGAGCATGCGGATATCTGATTTTGTACTTAGCGGTACAGAGAGTGCACACCTATACGTATACCTGACGGATCGAATCACCTTCTTTTGACTGGGAAAAGCACTGGAAACAACAGGGTTTTTAATCCCTATATAAAAAGACCAACTGAAATGACAGTTTTTCACGATTTTAGTCATAATAAGGACATAGAGTTAACGATATAAGCCAACCAATGAAAGACAAATATATTTTTATTGTCAAAAGTCCAGTCTTGATTAGTTATTTATTTATTTATACGTTTATTTGGAAGGGACAGGGCATATTAACGAACACCACACATACAATGCCGTTTAAATACACCGGATTGAGCAAGAATGCTAATTTCCATCCGAAGTCCCCATACAGAAAACAAGATATAATACAAAAAAAGAGCACATATAAACATTACTGAAAGGGTACAAACAGAACAGGGGAAAAATGGTAAAAGAGGTCCAGTTTTTACCTAAAATACAAGACACTCAAGAAAACTTTTAGCCCATTTAAACATGTTTGATTGTCCATGATCCATCCTTTTAGTTGGACCTTAAAATATGTAAAGGATGGACACTCTCTTAGTGGGTAGATTGTTCCAAATAGCGCTTCCTTGAACCGAAAAGGAATTTTGCGCAAAGGCTGTGCGTCTAGACCAGGGGTCTTCAACGTTTTCAGGCCAAGGACCCCCTAGCTGAGAGAGAGATGAAGCAGGGACCCCCCTCTATATTGTATAAAGTTTTGTTTCAGATGAAACTTTTTTTGTTTACTTGGTCTGCTCTTTTTTCCCTCTACACCTTCACCTCTTTGCCAAAAATAGCCGATCTACAAGCTCACAACTTCTCGCAGTGCGAGGCGTTGTGAGCTTGTAGATCTGCTATTTTTGGCTAAAGTTTTCCTCAGGAAAAGGGATGGTAGGGTTCAAGTGGTTAACTCTTTGACTGCGGACGACGCGATAACGCGTCAAGTGCTACTTTGTCCAGTTGGCCGTCGACGCGCTCGACGCGCTGGACGCGCGTTCATTGTTTAATCTCTGATTGCGCTATGCTGCTTAATATTCAATGTTATTGTCGAGTTCCACTTACTTCACGGACATCTGCATCCGGTTTCATGGCCTGGATTCCGTTTCCGGTTTTTGATTTTTTTCCCCAGTCATTTTCGTCCAAAATAGGTAAATAAACGGGTTTTCACACGGTATAACGGACAAACGGACAGCTTCTCTTCTATAATCTATGGTCTGGGTGACGATCAGTCATCGCCGTCGTGCATCACAACGTAATTTTCGCTGATCAAAACAATCTGGGTGACGTCACATCCGTTTTCATGTTTTTCCTTGTCTAATCTATGAAGAAGGGTGAGAGAGACCCAACGACATGATCACGCTGTCATGTGCTGCGCTCTGGTGGCGGATTTGTGCTGGGTCTTTATATTATGTGTCCTTAAATTATTTTCATGAGAAAAATTCAAAATAAAAAAAATAAAAAACACGAAAATTGCTGGCACTGGGGGAGTACTTTATGAAAATACTCTGGCAGTCAAAGAGTTAAGGTAAAAAAAATAAATCATATCACACAAAGATTTGGGGGACCCCCTGTAGTAACTCTGAGGACCCCCTAGGGGTCCCGGACCCCTGTTGAAGACCCCTGGTCTAGACTGCACCTCACAACCCCCTCTGCTGACGGCCCTGTAGGCCTATGATGCCTGTGTCAGGCTTCTGTTTAATACATTTGTGGCATAAACCATAAGAGGCGTGGCATGAACCATGTAAGGTTTTATACACGGCACATGCCTGTTTAAAGAGCTTCCAGTTATAAAAGGTAAGAAAAACGATATCATATGCTGCAGTGATGGGTACTTTTTGTTTTGCAATATTTTGCAAATTAACTACTCAAAAGTAACAACAGTCAATTGTGTCAAACACACACACACACACACACACACACACACACACACACACACACACACACACACACACACACACACACACACACACACACACACACACACACACACACACACACACACACACACACACACACACACACACACACACCCCTGCACTAGACCACTAGACCACGGACCACTACAACTCTGAGAGTGTACAAATGGAACCAAATGGACCTTTGGTTCCATTTGTACACTCCCAGAGTTACAGCCGCCGCAAAAGGGTCCATTTGGTTCCTAACTATCCATCATGTATCTGGGGAACCCCCTTAAGGACCCCTGAGCATCCCCGCCGGACCCCACTACGGTGTCGGATAGGACACCTCAAGCGTGATATCTCCCCTCAGCCAAAGCACAGGGGGGGCGGGGGGGGGGGGGGGGGGGGGGCTGGCTCTTTGTGCTGAGCGGCATATAGAAATGTGACCTCTCCTCATTGGCAGCAGCAGTCAAACCCCGGGAGGTCTGAATCCCAGGGTCCCACATGCATGCAGTGGTGGAAAAAGTACTCAAATGTTTCACTTAAGTAACAGTATCAATACTACAATGTAGACGTACTCTACTGTTACGAGTAAAAGTCTGTACAAAAGTATTACTATCAAAATGTACTTCAAGTGCCAAAAGTAAAAGTACTGAAATGTTTGAAAATAGCAGATCTACAAGCTCACAACGTGTCACATTGTAAGCTTGTAGATCGGCTATTTTCAAATACCCTGGGTATAAAATAGGACTAAAATTATTAATGTATGTCTTATAATGTAATAATTTATTTCTGCAAAGTAACTAATAACTAAAGTTTTCAAATAATTGTAGTGGAGTAAAAGTACAATATTTGTTTCTGAGACGTAGTGGAGTAGAAGTAAACCTATTGGATATTGGAAATACTCAAGTAAAGTACAAATACCTCAAAATTGTACTTAAGTAGAGTCCTTGAGTACATGTACTTTCCACCACTGCATGCATGCAAGCTGTAAATTAAAGGATTTATTTTTTTTGTTACGCTGGCATCTCAAAACGTCCGCAGATCAAACTGTTGTGGTTGTTGTTTTGGGGGGAGGTGTAAACGTAGATTGATAGATGGGTCTGCCATGTTGTGACATGGCAATTTGCCACGGAATCTTTGTGCTGTCACCGAGGTCCACTGATCAAAGCAGATTGCAAGGGGGGGGTCAACGGGACGGGACGGGACAATTCACTAGGCATCATGCGGTCGCCCATGCACGGACAGACCAGCTTCGTGGGACGGCCGCATGGCTCGATTTACTTGTTCTGTTCCCGGAGTCTTTAATTGAGAGTTTTTAAAGGGAAAGTTCACCCTATTGATTAGTCACCCCATGGAGATTTGAATTCATGGATATTTTCTTTGTTTTTGTCGCATTCCTAGCCAATAATTTCATGACCGGCGGACCGGTAGGCAGCGGTTCCGGTAGGAGACACAAAGGAGACTCTTTGTGACTCCTACCATCAAATTATTGGCGACAAAAACAAAACAATATCCATGAATTCAAGTCTCCATGGGGTGACTAATTGATAGAAAAAAGGGTGAACTATCCCTTTAAGATAAACCCTTTCAACCTGGTGTACCTATATTTTGGGCACGTCATTACAGGCAAAAAAATTAAAATACAAAATCAGAGCGATCAGGGTGACCCAAGAATGGTCAGGGTGCATACTACATCGGCTCAAATACCTGACAGCGAGTCCCTGGTTCAATTCTCGGACCAATTGCTGCGTGTCACTCCCCTAGAAGCTTCTCCATTGTACTTATCAGCAAAAGCTCAGAAAAGCCCCACAGATGTCTTATAAATCTATAATACTTTTCAGAAATGTCCAGAAATGGTCAAATCTACAAGGTCACAACGCAACCGGATCGTATATAAGCATTGGCTTATATACGTGGTTAAGTATACACCAGTGACCTGGCGGCAGTGGTGGAAAGTAACTAAGTACATGTACTCAAGTACTGTACTTAAGTACAATTTTGAGGTATTTTTGGTTTAGCCTACTTGAGTATTTTCAATACTTTTACTTCTACTACACTACGTCTCAAAGGCAAATATTGTACTTTTACTGCACCACTATTATTTGACCACTTTAGTTACTAGTTACTTTGTAGATTTAGATTACAAAACATGCACACAACTTCAGCCCTTAAACTTTGGCTATTTGAAAATAGCCGATCTACAAGCTCACTGATTTTTGTAATTTTTTATACACTTGAAAACTTGTGAAATGGGACCTTCTGCATAATGAGTACTTTTACATTTGATACTTTTAAGTACATTTTGATACCAATACTTTTGTACTTTTAATCAAGTACATTTTTAATTCTGGACTTTTACTTGTAGAGTATTTCTACATTGCAGCATTGATACTTTTACTTAAAGTAAAACATCTGAATACTTTTTCCACCACTGTGAGTATACACCAGTGACCTGGCGGAGGGAGGGAGGGAGGTAGTGGTGATAGCGGGGGGCTTTAGGGATCAAAGGGATTGTGGGTCAGCATGGGTGCCGCCACCCTGGGAAGCCTCACATTTGGCCCCCTCCCCTCCCCTCCCCTCCCCTCCCCTCCCCTCCCCTCCCCTCCCCTGGCTAGTAGACAGTGGTGGAAGGAGTAGTCACATTTTGTACTTAAGTAAAAGTACCAATACCACAATGTAGAAATTGTCTGTTATACAAATAAAAGTCTGGTGTTCAAAATGTACTTGAGCAAAAGTACTGGATATTTTTTCTTTTTTTGTCACATTCCTAAGCAAATAATTTGATGACCAGCGGAACGGTAGGCAGCGGTTCCGGTAGGAGACACAAAGGAGACTCTTTGTGTCTCCTACCGGAACCCCTGCTCGTCATCAAATTATTGGCTTGGGACAAATGTGACAAAAACAAAAAAAGATCCATGAATTCAAGTCTCTATGGGGTGAGTAATCGATAAAAAAAAAGAAATTTTCTGTAAAGTAACTAGTCACTAGTAGTATACTAAAGTATTCAAATAATTTAGTAAAAAGCACAATATTTGCCTCCGAAATGTACAGTATACTATACAGCAAAGCGTTGGGCCTTTTTTTTGTGCGTCATTTTAGCGAAAATCTGAAATGACACGGACGCTTTCCCGGTTTTAAAGGGTTAAAACGCTGTGTTTGTCTTTCTTTAATAAAGTAACAGCTTGAGTCGTGGAGTCAGCGGGGGGTTCCAGCGTCCCCCATGGTTGACGAGACGAGTTAAAGACGTTTAAGCTGGGTGTCTGCCCTGCACCCAGGTGGGCTTACACATATATCACCCTGGCAGCGGGCTGCTTCCTTTCAACCCCCCCCCCCCACTGTCCAGTACATCGTCGAACACTGATCCCCTGGCTCTATCAGTGGCACTGTTGCCAGATTGTGTGAGACAAATAAGCAACGAGGTCTATGAAAACGAGCCCAAAAGAATCATCTATATAGGCCATAGCTGAGTGGTTAGTGAGCCCGCCTGGGGAGCCAGACCCCTGGTTGTCCCAGGTACGATTCCAGGCCATGACAGCAATGTGTCGATGTGTGTCCCTGAGCAAGACTCTTAACCCCTAATTGCTCCCCGAGAGCCACATATGGCTGCTCACTGCTCCTAGTTGTTATAGGATGGGTAAAATGCAGAGGACAAATTTCACGTATGTGCAAATATACTGTGACAAATAAATCCCAGAGGCGTGGGCCTACATAACATATCACATTGGTTACTTGAAAATAGCTGATGTACAAGCTCACAAGCTTGTAGATCTGCTATTTTCAACAGACAATCAAAGTTTATATTTTTTAGAACATTTTAACAACACAAATCTGGTATGGGGGTCCCTGGCACATAATATTTTTTAGATGTGGGGGATCGGTGGACAAATACAACCTGCTCTAACCACCCAAGTCACGTATCAAACTGTCCAAAACGTCACTTGCAGCGCGTCCCGACCGCCACGGACGCCATTACAGAGTGCGATAATTGATTTTGATTCTACGAGAGTGCAAGGGGTAATCGTAATGAAAACAAAACAAGGGTGCAGCATACGTTTTACAGAAGAAATGGCAAGCAGCATTCAGTGGACAGATGGAGAAATTCAATGTCTCCAAGCACTTTGGGGGGATGCCTCAGTATAAGCGAAACTTGTAGGAATTTACAGGAACAAGGCAATATATGTAGACATATCTCGCGGCACGGCAGAAAATGGGTTCACAAGGTCAGAGGAAAATAAATAATTTGAAAAAGACATATAAAGAGATATAAAAGTCATGACGTCATGACGCCTACGTCGTTACCACGGTAACCAAAGCAGATACCATGTCGAAGCAGGGCGGCTTTGGGTTGACATTGTTTAAATCAGTCTGAACACACAGATCTGTGACGGATCCAAATCTGATCACGTTGCACATGCAGTGTGTGAACAGTCAGGCCTAAAGATTTGACTGGATTTGGCTGCCAGTCTAAACGGGTCCTAAGTTAGTTAGTTATCTAGTTAGTTGTTTTTTACCAGTGGTGTAAAGTAACTAAGTACTTTTACTCAAGTACTGTACTTAAGTACAATTTTGAGGTACTTTTACTTTACTGGAGTATTTCCAATTGTCTATACTTTTACTTCTACTCCACTACATCTCAGAGGCAAATAATGTACTTTTACTCCACTACAATTATTTGGAAACTTTAGTTACTAGTTACTTTGCGGATATACATTACTATATTATAAAACATCAATTAACCAATTTAGTCCTATTTTTTACCTAGGCTATTTGAAGATAGACGATCTACAATCTCACAACGCATCGCGACGCGTTGTGAGCTTGTAGATCTGCTATTTTCAAATATTTTAGTATTTTTACTTTTGGTAAGTATATTTTTATGCCAATACTTTTGTACTTTTACTCAAGTAAGATTTTGAACACGGGCCTTTTACTTGTAACAGAGTATTTTTATATTGGGGTATTGCTACTGTTACTGAAGTAAAAAAAATAGTACTTTTTCCACCACTGGTTTTTACCCTAAACCCTAGAGCATCCCTACTTTGGGCATGTCATAATAGGCGTATTCATTTGGCAAACATAGCCAATCTACAAGCTCACAAAAGCTTGTGTTAGGGCTTTTCTTTACACATGGAGTGGTATTTTAGATGAATGATAACACCAGAAAGGTAGCTATATACAGTAGATGTTCTTGGGTCTGATGAATTGAGACTGGAATCTTCCTCGGCCTCCTGTGTTTGATTTGACCACAAGTCAGCTCAATGTGAATGCTCTCCTGTCAATCAGTACAGACAGATGCCAGAGAAACCGGATAGTTCAAATTGACTGGAACGGCATCTACGTATGATAACTGTGACATCCATTCATCACCATCAATTCCATCTGTTTTCTACATTTCCCCTCGCAAAGCTCCAGCCTAGACAACTGTATAGGACCATGAAAATCCATCATCCACATTTATTACCCTAATTCCGCCTTTCCCAAACTCTCAAGACCCAAACTAGTGAAAATAGCAGATCTACAAGCTACAAGCTCTACAAGCTTGTACTGTAGATCAGCTATTTGCACTACTTCTTAAATGTTTTCAGCTCGTTTCTAATTTATGGAATTTGTCAGATTTTCTTTCATTCATTTATTGAATTCTATTGATTTATCTTATTTCATTTGCATTAACCCATTGAAACCGGGAAAGTATCTGTGTAATTTTTAGATTTTAGCTAGACCACATTGGTTCTCAAAGTGGGGTCCTTGGTAGGGTTTATAGATCTCTCTCCCTCTCTTCCCTTTGCTCCCCCTTTTTCTTCTTATACCTTTCACGGAAATAACAAAACAATCATTATGGAGCTTGCACAAAAACAAATTTCACCCTCTGTTTTACACCCTGTGATAATTACATTCATACACCATGAATGTAAAGTGCTAGAGTGAAAAATAACAATGCCATTTAGGGGTACCGTGGATGGAAAAAACACATGCTGTATAGGGGTGCCCTGAGCCCAAAACGTTTGAGAACTGCACTGTTCTAGACTAGAGGTTCTCAAACGGGGGCCCGAGGACCCCCAAGGGTCCTTGAGGGGGTTCCAGGGGGTCCCCAGCAAAATTTGTCAATATAGCATGACAATCATTTTAAACCACTTTACATGTTGGCTATTCAGACATACAATAGCAGACATACAAGCTCACAGCGTGCCACTTTGTGCCTCGTTGCGAGCTTGTACATCAACTATTTTTTAATTCATTATTTGAACAATAACAAAAAAGTTTGGATTTTTTTTTTAATGGGTGCGGCCCGCAGGGGGGGGTATAAAACAGGGCTGAAGTGGTTAATGTATGTATCTGCAAAGTAACTAGTAACTAAAGTTTTCAAATAAATGTAGTGGAGTAAAAGCACAATATTTGTCTCTGAGATGTAGTGGACAATTGGAAATACTCCAGTAAAGTAAGAATTCCTCAAATTTGTACTTAAGTACAGTACTTGAGTAAATGTACTTAGTTACTCTACACCACTGTGGAGAAAGAATCCATCGCCGTACCTACACGGTATATAACCTTCAAGTCTGACGACTCACCGTTACAGTAAGCAGTGCGGTAGAGTTTAACGGTGTGACGCCAGCCAAGCGCTTCGAGTGTGAATGACATTCCCCTGCTCGCCATGTTGTAACAATTAATTAGGAAGTCACTCAGATTACTGGAGCGGCGGCCCACAGACAGACAGCCGAGAAGAGACCCACCATGGGGGGAGAGGAGCCCCCAGGCCCAGGCCCAGGCCACCCAGAGAGATCATTGCTGCTGATTTCAGCAGTGGTGGAAAAAGTACTACATTTATTTTACTTAAGTTAAAGTATCAATACTGCAATGTAGAAATACTCTGTTACAAGTAACAGTCCGGAATTCAAAATTTAAAAAAGTATTGGTATGAATATATATATATATTGGTACTTAAAGGGATATTTCACTTTCAAAAAAACTTTTGGTCATTTTATCATCTACTCAGGCCTTTGTGAACCCCCAGACAGTAAATTGCTTGATTCATTATTTAGATATTTGATATTCATTTTATCAGACATGCCCCCTTCCTAGAACCAAGAACGGGTGTTTTTGATGAATCTAACATGGTTACAATGGAGTTTGAAGTTACAATGGGTTTGTATAGGAAGGGGGCGTGTCTGATAAAATGAATATCAAATATCTAAATAATTAATCAAGCAATTTAAAAACTGTCTGCGGGGTTCACAAAGGCCTGAGTAGATGATAAAATGACCAAAAGTTTTTTTGAAAGTGAAATATCACTTTAAAGTACCAAAAGTAGAAAGTACTCATTATGCAGAATTCGCAAGTTCCCGTTTCACAAGTTTTCAAATGTATAAAAATCTTTTGAAAATAGCAGATCTACAAGCTCACAATGTGTCACGATGCGACATATTGTGAGCTTACATTGTGAGCTTGTAGATTGGCTATTTTCAAATGCCCGAAATGTATAGTTTTCTAGTTCTGATGCTGTTTATAGAATTCTGGTTGATAGATGGGGCACACTACTTGACAGACAGCAGTTAGGCATGCTGTACTTTTATTTAAAATCAAACTGAATAGCTAATTTGTCTGAACTACGTGAACAACGGACAAATAAGTGAGTGTGTTGAAAGTGAAGGGAGCAGCCTTGAGGAGTCTACGGTGTGACCGTTATTGTCTTTCTTAATGTGCCTGGCAGGAAAATCCTTTCTCTGAGGTCATGTTACACTTTCATCAACACGGTATGTATGATTTACAGGAGACTTTGTCTGTGTCAGGGTGAGACTCAGGAGATGTAGGACCCAAGAGCAGAGCAGACAGTCAGAGGCTAGAGCAGGTCAAATGCACAAGGTTATATTTAATATTCAAAAAAAACATAGGAGAATGAAAGAGTATATTGAAAATATTAAGTATTATCAGTAGCCTACAGGAGCAGAACACTGCAACAATGTTTCTACAGTCCTACAGAGTTTAAATAGACAAAGGACTGACTAGACACAGGTTAACTCAATGGACAATCAACACTGGGATTGGCTGGAGCTGAACAAGACACAGGTGAACAACATTTAGCATATTACAGGACAGGTGAGTCAAGACCAGACTCATAGACTCTATGTCTATGACATAGAGAGAGAGAGTTATGACACACTTTTTAAAGCGGGCCACTATGGGCTATACTGCCCTGCCAAGCCAAAGTGCAGTAACTACGGGGGAAAAAAATCAGCTGGTCAGCCAAATGAGATATCGGCATATAAGTGATGTTCTAAACATTCCATTCTTACAATGGGAGTCAACGCTGGTGTTGTCACTCTCATATTAGATCACGCTGGTCACGACAGGCAACAACGACCACAAGAAACACTGGGACGATATACTTCAAAATGAAAGGGTAACTGTAGTGTGTCACATTATTGTTTCCTGTTCTCTGTGGCATTCTTAAGGGTTTACTTTACTGACACACAACAGAATAAAACACAAGGCGACAGATCCTTCCCCACGGGCTCTCTCCCCACACCAGCTGCTGTTTCTAAAGTGTCGTTGCTTATTTGAGCTTGCTCCCTAGTCCCTAATGTTGTTTAAACCAGTGGTTCTCAAACATTTTCATGTCAAGAACCCCCGACTTAGTAGAGTAAGTGATATATTTGGGTCAACATTTTTTTTTGTTAAAAGGTTAAAGCACTATATTCTGATAGTAATCATTGCGAGTGTTTGTTCAGTAACGGGAGTCTCCCTGTCTCTCCAACTCTAAACAGAAAACACATTTTCAGGTGGGTTGCAAATGTTCAACCAATCAGGAGAGAGTACCAATTTATCAGCTTCAATTTTATTTGTGTCATCACTTCCAATTTCACTTGTTTATCCTATATCCGGTGCGAGTTCTCTCTCCCAATTGGATGCAATCAGTATCCAAACCTGAAAACACATTTTCTGTTTATTAAACACTCGTAATAGCAATGACTATCAGAATATATATAGTTATTTAACACTTATTTTAACAAAGGGATTACACTTACCCTACGTTTAATATTTATTTGTCTGCAGAGTAGACTCCCATCTGAAAATGTTTTTAGAATTCAGGGATGCCCCCATACGATGTACAAAAAAGAATTTCACCCACTTTTTTACCTTGTAAACCTGTGATGTGACAATAAAAACTGATTCTGATGCCCCCATACAAGATTTGTATGTTGTACATATAGCATCAGCATTAGTTTTCTGCATTTTTTGTTTGTTTTTGTCTGTACATGTTTATAGAGTTATTCTTTCTGTATTTTTGTGTTGATATTTGAACTGTTGGTGCCACTATGTATGACTATGAATTGAGGACCTCAATGGAAACAAGACTGAAAGGACTTTTTTGAACAGACAAAAGTATTTTAAATGTAACTGTGCCTTTTTATTATTTTTTTGACTAATCAAATATTCAATCAATCAATCAATCAATTTGTGTTGCTATAATCTTTCACAAATATGTGAGGTAGCGGCTATATGCAAATATCTGTATAGGGTTTAAGTAATTTAACTGATCTTGATGCTATAAACTGCTGGGGACCCCCTGTGTGTGCGTGTGTGATCACACGGCCTATTAGTCACTTATTTTGGGGCTTGTTTTCATAGACCTGGCCGCTTGTTTGTCTCACAAGATCTGGCAACACTGGCGACAGTGAGCGATGGCATGCCGGTCATTTCAGACACGCTGAGATTGGCGTCTCCCAAAGACCCCGGGAGCAGAAGAAACACACCGGGGTCAGACTAAACAAAGTCCTGTCCATCCCTGCAGGGTCTCTAGGGACCCCTCAAAGTCCTGTCCATCCCTCTCTCCAGGGCAGTGGTTCTCACAGTGGGGTCCTGGGACCCCCAGGGGTCCTTGGGAGGGCTCCAGGGGGTCCCCGGCAAAAGTAGTTAACATAGCATCACAACCACTTTAACCATATGTTGGCTTTTCAAAATGTGCGTAAATGTTTGTGTTAAAAAGTTCAAAATTGTTCTCTTCTATTCTACAGTCTTCTGTTCAGGGGGTCCCTGGCAAAAAATCAGATAGGGGTCCACGGCCAAATAAACATACATTTGGGGGTCCTTGACATAAAAAAACGTTGAGAATCAATGCTCTAGGGACCCCCAAATTCCCATCCATCCATCTCTTTCTTTCTTTCTTTCTTTCTTTCTTTCCAACCAAATAGTTCCATCAAACTAGTTATTGGTTGGCTCTGTATTTTCCCTCTACACCAAAATATTTTTCACTAAAAATGGCCGATCTACTTTAAGCATTTTGATGCCAATAAACTTTTACTCAAGTAAAATGTTTTGAACAAAGGACTTTTACTTGTAACAGAGTATGTCTCTGATGTGGTATTTCTACTTTTACTTCAGCAAAATGACAGAGTCCTTCTCCCTCCACTGCACTGCCTTCAGCTGCTTTGGGTATGTGGGGATTCAAGGGCAAAGTCGTAATGAACAGTGGCATTAATGATAATGCAAGATGTGCTGCTGCTGCTGCTGCTACGTATGCCCTGTGTTACTGCAGCTCACTGGCTCCTTTCACTGTCTGTGTGTCTGCAAGAGGAGAAGGCAGAGCAAGCCAGCAGGTTCCAATCATAATCTCCAGTGCATTAACCACTTAAACCCCCGTTTCAAAAGTAACACAAATAGCCAAACTAAACTATTGGTAGCTATTTCCGCTACTTTTTTAATGTAAAAAATATATAAAAAATCTTGCAATGTCATGGCATTCTTTGAATGTATTAATGTATTAATTGTCTCGCCCCCTAGGGACCGGAGGTTGCTGGGTTCCGCTCCGCCCATGGTGATTGCGATTGGATCTAAATAACGTGGCTACGTCACAGTCACGTTGATTGTATGGACTCCAGCTCCAGATAGCTCCAGATCAAGACTAATGTGAAAACCTCTGTGAATAGAAGGGCTGTGATTGAATATGTGAAGTGATATCAAAGAAAACGTGCCAAACGGTTTTATTATTATGAACAGTCTCATTGTTTACAGTGTAATGTCATATTACTGAAAAAGGTGGCAACATTAAGACAACTGTTGAATGCTTGAGTGATTAACAGTGAAATACAACAGCTAGTTAGTCACAGCCAATGTTGGGTAACGTTACTTTTAAGAGTAACTTGTTACCTTACAGGATTACCGCCATTAAAAAGTATTCTATTACGTTACGTTACTATTACACCTTCTGAGAAAAGTAACTCGACGATTAAAACCCCTCTGCGAGGAAGTTTGATGAACATAAAATCAAAATGGGGTCATCCCTATGTTCCCCGGGTTCTATGTTCCCCACTAAGGTTAGGGTTAGGGTTAGGTTTAGGTTAGGTCCTATATTCCCCGCTCTCCCTAGGAAAGCGGGGAACATAGGACCCGGGGAACATAGGTACGGTCCCCATGAAATCAGGAGTGCAGCTGCAGGACCACATTGGAAACAAGTGTTTCCTAACGCTTTAATCAAAAGAGATGTCAGGAGAATATATAATCGAAATGATGGGTGGGGCTGGGGGGGGGGGCAAGGGTGGCTAGAAAGTGTGACAAAAGATAATGTACAAGAAGAAACGGCACCGACTGCCATCGAACTCTTTCAGTTAGCCACAGTAGAATCCATCATGCAAACAACATGTATCAGGTGAAATCCACAAGAAAAGTGAGAAGCAGCATAGAAGCCAGGGAGCACAGTTACTTGTTCGCCAAGCAAACCCAGAGGCTAACATGGGTGACTGTTTTTGTCTGGGCACCCATGGGCACCAGCGAGTCATCTCGCTGGTGCCCATTCTTCAGGAAAGCAGGGGGAAAAAATTGCATTTTCCCCCCCAAAAAAATTAGTTAATAGCCCAGTTAGACTTATTACATACGAGTATGTCTGACAGAAATGTCAGGGCTTACATAGAAGGCAATAGCTCTTGATTATTTATGTATTACTTTTTTGGTAAATGTTCTGAAAGGTTCTGATTTTTTTTGTAAATAATTCTGAAACCTTTTCTTTCAGTTTTTGCTTTTTTTTTTTTGGATTTTCTAAGGAGGTTTTTTTTTATTGTCTCCGCCAGGCCGAAAGGCATGGCGAGAGAGTATGTTTTACCCCCTGTCCGTACGTCCGTCCGTCCGTCCTGTGCACACACACTCCCTGGATGCCAATTCAGAACCTCTGCCCCAATTTTTTCATATGGCCCTGTTATAGCGCCACCAGGTGGCCGCCTTTTGCAAAAGGTACTCCTACATATTTTGTCCAAACATCACGCGAATCAGTACACAGTATCTCTAGTCATTAAACAAAACAGGTCTTTCAGATTTTTCATGTTCCATCCTGATTGGCTAAAAATGGCTTCCAAAGTTTGCAGGACTGCTCCGTTTTGAGCAAAATGCCTCAAATTATGAACACAGCATGCAATTTACGTGAAACTTTGCACGTACATTCCCACGATGCCGAGAAAGAAATTCCATTTGAGATTTTTCTAATCCACCTCATGGTGGCGCTATAACAGCCCGATTCGTGTTTTTACCTATAACTGCACCAATCTGTGTAAAACTTTGTATGCGCACTCCCTAGAGGTCAAGGAAAAACCTTTGCCCTGCATTTTTCACATCTGCCTTTTATAGCGCCACCAGGAGGCCGACTTATGCAAACATATTTCTTTACATTACTCCTCATGATTTTATCCAAATGTCACGCAAATCGGTACACATGATGTCTATAGTCATGTGATCAAGATGGATCTGTTTAATTTTTTATATTCCATCCCGATTGGCTAAGATTCACATCTAAAGTTTGCAGGAGTGGCCCGTTTAGAACAAAATGCTGCAAATCATGAATGCAGTGCCCGATTGCTGTCAAACTTTGCGCGCACATTCACACTATGTTGAGGAACAAATGCTACCTTTTAACATTGGCCTGTTATAGTGGCACCAGCAGGTCTAATTTTTTTTGAACAAAATGCCTCAAATCATGAATGCAGTGTCCGATTGCCGTGCAAGACCTAAGAACAAATGGCACCCTTTTGACATTGGCCTATTGTAGAGCCACCACAATAAACTATACTGACCTGGCGGAGACCTGTGCTCTGAGGAGCACTTTTTCGAGTTAATTTTTTCTCTCTCTCTCTCTCTCTCTCTCTTTTTTTTTCTTTTTCACACATGCCCAGAATAGGACACCAGTTTTAAAGTGCATGGAGAGAGGGAGCGGCTATGCAGAAATGGCTAGTCATTACAACTGTCATTACAACTGATGACACAAGTCTACATGTCATGCACGGCAGAGGAAAGGATAAGTTCAAACATTTCAGTCACTTTTCCTTTTCAAATGCATCTCATTGGACACATCAACGTCATTTGTTCCTCAGGAGGAGGTAGAGGGGCCTTCTTGGAATGTTCAAGGCTCCTGGTTCGATCCCCGGCTCCTCCTGGTGAAGTGTCCTTGAGCAAGACACATGAATCCCTGACTGGGTTTTTTATTGTTTATTACGGATCCCCATTAGTCCTCACCACAGTGAAGACTACGCTTCCTGGGGTCCAAACATTCACACTTCAATAATAATTAAATTAATACAATGTAATTCTACCATTGCATAGTTAAAACAAAACAAAACAAAAATGATTGAAGATTTCGATCTTCACAAATGATATAAATGATTCATAGTATATTACTTTTTAGTTTGCAACATTTGGGTGAATGTAATGCACGTTACAAAGAACTTTGGTGAAATTATAGAAATGCACCGTTTTTCATTTATACTTCACTGGGCGGTCACTTGGTTTGAGAAAAAACTCTTTGAACTGCAAAGAGTTGTGTAAAAAACAACAACATAAAACGTATACATGATATTGGTAGTTTTGTACGCTAATGAGTGTCCTGAGCATGGGGATATTCAGTTTGCACATTAAACTACTTTCACACTGGTGTCCCTATTCTGGAAATAGAACTATAGAATTATTATTATTAAGACATGGGGGAGGTTTGTGTGAGAGATAATAACAGTAATACTGCCAGAGCCATTGTACCCGCCCCCGTCCGATTGTTTGTGAAACAAGCGGACAGAAGAGTGACTTGCTCTTTGATTGCTGCAGCCAGTAAATCACTCCATGGGATTTACTACAATGAGACGTCTCATTTGTGGTATTTGCGTGTGTGTGTGTTTTTTTTAAACCACCTAAACCCATATGTACTTAGTTGACCGGGGTCCCCCAGGGCTCTATACTAGATCTCCCCCCCCATAACACCAAATGTCTTTGGCGAAAAATGCCTCGGAATCGGGACGCTAGGGTTCATGTGGTTAATTTAGTGCTCCCCGAACGGCCACACATCCACCGGAGCGCCGAACGCAGCGCTTCTGTTTGTTTGTTTCTTTTCTTCCCTTTTTGTTTTACTAGGGAATACGCTAGTCGAGAAGTTTATAGAAGAGCACTTAAGTTCACAGACGGCTTTACGGCTGGCTCCATGCGCTTGGTGTGAAATAACAAACATTGCTCCTAAAACTGTCTCGTTGTTAAAAACGTAAGAATGTGTGTGAGCCCAATGAATGCGGTAGCCATGCAGCGGACCGTGTTCCAGAGACTCTAATCTGAATGTTTTAAGTAATATATCTATACATTCAAGAAATATGTGTTTGTCTGTCTGTCACTGTGTGTGTGTGTGTGTGTGTGTGTGTGTGTGTGTGTGTGTGTGTGTGTGTGTGTGTGTGTGTGTGTGTGTGTGTGTGTGTGTGTGTGTGTGTGTGTGTGTGTGTGTGTGTGTGTGTGTGTGTGTGTGTGTGTGTGTGTGTGTGTGTGTGTGTGTGTGTGTGTATGTGTGTGCAGTGGTGGAAAAAGTACTCAAATGTTTTACTTAAGTAAAAGTATCAATACTGCAATGTGGAAGTACTCTGTTCCAAGTAAAAGTCCGTTTACTTGAGTAAAAGTACAACAGTATTGGTATCAAAATGTACTTAAAGTACCAAAAGTAAAAGTACTAAAATGTTTGAAAATAGCAGATACAAGCTCACAACACGTCGCATCGTGACGCGTTCTGAGCTTGTATTTTCAAATAGCCTATAAAATATAAAATAGGGCTGTATAATGGGGCTGTATAATGTATGTTTTATAATGTAATCATTTATATCTGCAAAGTAACTAATGTTTTCAAATAATGATATAATAGTGGGGTAAAAGTACAATATTTGCCTCTGAGAAGTAGTGGAGTAGAAGTAAAATTGAAAATTGGAAATACTCCAGTAAAGTAAAAGTACGTCAAAATTGTACTTAAGTACAGTACTTGAGTAAATGTACTTAGTTACTTTACACCACTGTGTGTGTGTGTGTGTGTGTGTGTGTGTGTGTGTGTGTGTGTGTGTGTGTGTGTGTGTGTGTGTGTGTGTGTGTGTGTGTGTGTGAGTGTGTGTGTGTCCTGGCAACCCAATCGCCAGAAGAAACGTTGCCACTGAACATTTCTCCAGAAACGTTCAATAAAGGTAACTCCAGACCAATCCTAGTCGGCCCGATTTTGGGCCGACTTGGCGTCGGGAAGCATCGTCCAGTCGGTTAGGGGTCCGTCGGGGGGTCCGTCGGGACCTTTTCGGCCGACCCAGAGCCGACCGAACATGTTCAGCTTTTTAGCCGACTGGTAGAGCAGTGGCAGTGACAACAGAGGGCTGTCAGTGTTGCCAGATTATGTGAGAGAAACAAGCGACCATGTCTATGAAAACCTACATTCACTGTTTCTCGTTGTTGCTCCCAGAGAGAGAGAGATTGATTGATTTGACCTACTTTTGCGCTGTGGACCACAGCGCAAAAGTAGGTCAAATCAATCAAGCCTGTGGTGATGTAATTTATTGGGAGCGCGATTTTCCTGTCAATAAGTTTTTTTTTAAGACACCATGCAGTCCCCTGTTCATTTGTCAACAATGATCTAAATGGGAAGTTTATTTCAGCAGCTAGAATGAAATTTAGTCCGTTTTTTGGTGTGCAACACAACCCTCGTTTAAGTGAATTGCTTTCACCTGCTGCTGCTGTGCGGAGTGTGCGCTACAGGGCATATCTCCGCCAAGCCAGGGTGACCTACCCAGGCTCATGAAATTCATATTCAGGCATAGTAGCCAATTAGAATGAAATCTGCAAAAATGGACTCATATACTGATACAGAACCATATATTGGCTATATATTATGGCTGTCGGGTGGAAATCTTGTATGTTCCTTTTTTATTATTATTTCAAATCAATTTAAAATCGTGAAAATAGCCAATCTACAAGCTGTATTTATTAATAATTAAGAAATACTATATTTTAAAGAGTGACACATCAACTAAAGTCATTATTAGTGCAAGTTCATTCACATTTCATTTGAATGAAAATAACTTGTGGGTAAAATACATTCTGTGAATCTAATGTGATTTATGTGACCCCTACTTCAGTCAGTGAAGTCCAGGGCTGAATGTGACATATTGAGACCTATATAACTAAATATTGGTCATTTGCCAACACATTATTTTGTGAAATAAATGGGTTATATTTCACAGATAGTTATACTATTCTTATAATATATTAAAATACAATCATCCTTAACCTTCAAGTTAAATGCATTATTTCCGTGGACTTAAAAATAATTTTTGGACTTAAACATATTTATTATTTTTTTGGATGGCCTTCCTGCCCTGGCATTTGGCCTTTGTGCCATCCAAAAAATTACAACACCAAAGGCCAAGTGGCCTTGCCCCTAAAATGACGAAATTCCAGGCTTGAATGCAATAGATGTACTCTGAGTCTGTTACAAGTAAAAGTCCGGAATTCAACATTTACTTGAGTAAAAGTACTAAAGTATTGGTATAAAAATGTACTTAAAGTACCAATTTTCTTTTTGAAAATAGCAGATCTACAAGCTCAGAACGCGTGCATCGCAACACGTTGTGAGCTTGTAGATCTGCTATTTTCAAATAGCTTATAGGTATAAAATAGGGCTAAAGTGGTTAATGTATGTTTCATAAAGATTTATATCTGCAAAGTAACTAGTAACTAAACATTTAAAATAATTGTTTTGGAGTACAAGTATAGACAATTGGAAATACTCCAGTAAAGTAAAAGTACCTCAAAATTTTACTTAAGTAGGCCTACAGTACTTGAGTAAATGTACTAGTTACTTTACACCACTGCACATCAGTGAAGAAAAAACGCTGGGAACATCCCTATGTCCAAGTGGCTTTGCAGGGAAACAAGCCCAAAGTCGCTTATAATAAGCAGACCTGGCAACGCTGGCAGGCTAAAAGTCAAATTAGCACATGAATGGCCAGTCGGCTGACAGACTTAAATGCCAACTTTTGCCAACCGAATACCAGTCTGTTGCAGTCTGTTGCAGTCTGAAAGTAGTCTGCAATAGTCTGGCCAACTAGGATTGGTCTGGAGTTACCTTAACAACAATGTTTCTGGACCACAAAATCGTTACATTTTAGGTAGCCTATGTTGCATTTCAACCTTAAGGTTTATGGTTATAGGTTTATAGGGGGCGCAGACGTGCACTGCTGAGTGGGAATTCGGTCAGCCCGGCGGATGTCCGGACATGTCTGTCTGTCTGTCTGTCTGTCTGTCTGTCTGTCTGTCTGTCTGTCTGTCTGTCTGTCTACATTAACCGGTGTTAATTTAGACAATAAATAGTTTTAGTCATAGTCTTTTGAATACTATTTAGTTTTAGTCATATTTTAGTCATCTGAAATGTTAGTCTAGTTTTAGTTGACTAAATACCATAATATTTTAGTCAACTAAATTTACAGTTGATTTAGTCGACTGAAATGTATTTTGTCTGTGATGGCGTCGCAATACCTGATTTATATTTAAAATCGACTATTTGTGGAGCACAACACCTGTGCGCAACCAATAAAATTACTTTTAGTTCTACCGGATTTCTAGTCCCTCCCTAATATTTTCGTCCTGTTTTTATTGTTATTGTTGACCATATTTTTTTGCCATAGTTTTAGTCGACAAAATGAACACTACTCGGACACCACGGACACACCAAATATCTGTGTCTGTGTGCGAAATGTCTGTATCTGTCTGTCTGTCTGTCTGTCTCCCATTCATGCCCATGTACGTATGTCATCAACACGTCATCAACAGCATTATGTTTAGTCCTCCCTATGGTCTTGTTCACTAGGAGGTCTAAATTACCCTATCATTGGTTTAGTGAAGGCACAAATAATAATACATCTCAGATTGTTCTTGCTACAGAGTCTAATGTTTCTGTTTTTATAAGTGGTTTTACTATCATTTAAGCCTATAATTCAAATGATCACTGATGGCAATACTGCACTGCAAGAAAAAAAAGTACATAAATAGCACTGCTCTAGTAAATCATGCCATTTATCATTCCTACATGAACCCGGATCCTTTACGTTCCATGGTGGAATGTATGAGTATATTTATTCAAGTGCCGTGCCTGTACTCTGTGTGTATGTGTGTGTGTGTGTGTGTGTGTGTGTGTGTGTGTGTGTGTGTGTGTGTGTGTGTGTGTGTGTGTGTGTGTGTGTGTGTGTGTGTGTGTGTGTGTGTGTGTGTGTGTTTGTGCACGTGCGTGCGTGTGTGCGTGTGAGTATGTGTGTGTGTGTGTGTGTGTGTGTGTGTGTGTGTGTGTGTGTGTGTGTGTGTGTGTGTGTGTGTGTGTGTGTAAAGCAAATGCTGTACATTTTACTTGAGTACCATTCTTTAGTTTCTAGTTACTTTGCAGGTTTAGACAATTAATACAAAACATACATTACGTGATAAATGATGATGTATTATTAGTGTGGTTGCCCTAACAGGGCAACCAGACTATAGTACTTGATGAACTTTATCCTTCCGGATAAACAATATTTCAAACTGCTTCTCCTCCCACAGTTTTTATCCCCCAATGTTGTGCCATATCTCAAAATGACCGTCTTGACCTGGAATCGTGCGCTTGTATTTTGCTAAGAGATTGGTTAAATAGTTTAATTGATATTGATTTATTAGTGCATTAAACTTCCCCATCCGCTTTAATGGAAAAGTGAAAAAACTCAAATTCAAGTATTTTTTTCTCAAAGACCGTAAGGGCTAGAGTTACAAGATTTGGTGGGTAGGTTCAATATTTAGTGCAAAATTATTGGAAAAAGAATTACACCAATCGGCCTCATGGTGGCGCTATAACAACCCCCTTTACGTTTTGGCCTATAACTCTTGAACCGTATGTCGTAAAATCAAAATTAATTTTTCCCTGGATTCCTTGGGTCATTACGCAACTCCCCATATAGGCCACGCCCATTTGCGTCAGGATAGATTTTTTGATATTGATTTATTAGTGCATTAAATTTCGCATCCACTTTAATGGGAATTGCAAAAACTCCCATTCAAGTATTTTTTTCTCGGAAACCATAAGGGCTACAGTTACAAGACTTGGAGGGGAGGTTAATAGTTTATTGCAAAATTATTTAAAAAATAATCACACCAGTCGGCCACATGGTGGCGCTATAACAGCCCCCTTTACGTTTTGGCCTATAACTCTTGAACCGTAGGTCGTAAAATCAAAAAATCTTTTCCCCTGGATTCCTTGGGTCATGATGCAACTCCCCATATAGGCCACGCCCATTTGCGTCTAGATACATTTTCCGCCATTTTGAATTTTCTTCAAAACACACTTTTTGCTCCTTTTCCTAAAAATTTCGTCCAAATCTCACACAAATCGGTACAGGTCATCTATGGACCCATGCGATAAATATATCCGAACGGCATTTTGATAGTCTTTACCGTTCGTCCGTAATTGGCTTCCAAACTCAGTGGGAGGGGCCCGTTTTACCAAAAATCACGAACAAAACGTCCAATCGATCCCAAATTTAAATCACATGTCGAGGGTGGTTTACTCAACAGATCACCAAAAGCATTTCCACTTTGATCCATAGGGGGCGCCACAACTGCGCAAAACGTAACCGTTTGATGCAAAAACATGATTTTTGGGGGGATCACTCCTCTCAAAATGAAAAGCAGGTGATCTCAGGAGTTACAGGACGATGTCATTGGCCTGCTACATTTGTGGGAGGGGCCTATTTATTTAGTGGGAGGGGCCTATTTCTTAAAATCAAAACGCCATGTATCACGAACGCAGGATCCAATCAGCACCAAATTCGAATGGCACGTCGCGCGGCCTCCGATGGTATTCCTCCAAGCGTATTCCTCAAGTCCCGGCGGCGGCGACCTGCGACCGGCGTCGGCGCAACCACACTTTGCAATTTCCCATAATTGCGACGCGTCTAGTTATAGGTTAATCTACCCAGCAGCACTTCAATTTGGGAACCCATTCTGCAAAACAAAAGGGGGGGGGATTAGATTAGCAGCACAGTCATTAAACTCCTGTTTATTATTGTCTCCGCCAGGCCATAAGTCATGGCGAGAGAGTATGTTTTGCACCCTGTCCATCCGTCCATCCGTCTGTCCGTCCGTCCGTCCGTCTGTCTGTCTGTCCGTCTGTCTGTCTGTCCGTCCATCTGTGACCAGCTAATCTCTGACTCCTATAGATTTTGTCCAAACGTCACGCGAATTTGCCCTGCATTTTTCACATCTGCCTTTTATAGCACCACCAGGAGGCCGACTTATATAAAACACATTTTTGGATATTACAAATCGCAAATCGGTACACATGATCTCTATAGTCATGTGATCAAGACGGATCTGTTAGATTTTTCATATTCCATCCTCATTGGCTAAGATTGACATCTAAAGTTTGCAGGAGTGGCCCGTTTTGAACAAAATGTTGCAAATTCCGTTTGCGGTGAAACTTTGCACGCACACTCGCACTATACGTTGAGAAACAAATGCCACCCTTTCAACATTGCCTATATTATAGCGCCAGAAGCCGATTATATATATATATTTTAATAGTACTCAAATGTTGTCCAAACATCACGCAAATCAGTACAAATGATCTCTTTAGATCAAGACGGATCCGTCTGATCCGCCTGATTTTTCACATTCCAGCCTGATTGGCGAATTCCGAACATTGCTGGACCACACTAACCTACCTGACCTGGCGGAGACCTGTGCTCCAAGGAGCACTTTTTCTAGTTTGCATTGTATTGCATTGTCTTGTGTGTTTCTTATATGCCTTGATTATGACCACAATGGAAACAAGCTATCAAGGCTTTTTTGTGTTATCCTTTTAGCACCACTTGCTTAATTGTACATCCGTACTGTGTGTAAACTATTAATAAAGTATTCAATCAATCAGTCAATCAATCAATCAATCAATCAATCAATCAATCAATCAATCAATCAATCAATCAATCAAAGCTGCAACGTTTAAGTGATGAACACATTCATGCATTACTACATTATAATCCAATAAGATGATCCATTCTGCATAAAGTGTGCTGTTTTACGCAAGTACAATTTTGAATGCATGTGTAACTACGAGTACGAGTTCTACATTGTAGTATGGGGGGGATGGGTTGTGATCTTCTCCTGCCAGAGGGGTAATGACATAATATGGAGGTGTGTATGCCAGGAGGAGATTCATTCAATGGAATGTATAGAACGGCAGAGTGTGATGAAGCAGCTAGTGCCCAACCCAAAATCACTAGTCACTCTAAATGCTTCGCAATCAGACTTTTACCAACTTAGGCTTTGTGGCTTTAAAACATTTTTAGAGAGTTTTGCTCAACTGTAAGATCCTGAGTGTAATTTCTTTAATTATAATTTTTTTTTTGACTCAGAGACCCGTGATTTGTACACTCTACACGCTCAGAAAAGCAAAAGCAAAAGGAGAGAGAGCGAGCATATAGAATTAAGAGACACAGAGTTAGATAGAGAAAGGTGAGAGAGAGAGAGAGAGAGAGAGAGAGAGAGAGAGAGAGAGAGAGAGAGAGAGAGAGAGAGAGAGAGAGAGAGAGAGAGAGAGAGAGAGAGAGTGCGAGCGTTTTTTTTATTTTAAAGCCAGAATCGGCTTCTCTATATTTTGTTGCATGACTTTAAGTGGTTAAATCCTATTGGTTGAAGTCTTGTGTTACAAAATGAGACGCTTCACCTAAGCTAACAGTAGCGTTGTGTTGCAAAGTCAGTCCATCTCTGCTGCTTTGTGTCAGGCCTGCTGCTGCTTTGGCTTCAACACGGCCGGGCCTGGTCTGTTGATTACAATGATAGACATGGAGGAATCTGCTGCTGGCTGCCAGAAACCACAGACACACGCACGCATGCACTGTTGCATGCACGCATGCACGCACGCACACACACACACACACACACACACACACACCACACACACACACACACACACACACACACACACACACACACACACACATACACACACACACACACACACACGCACACACACACACACACACACACACACACACACACACACACACACACACACACACACACACACACACACACACACACACACAAACACACGCGCACACACACAGGGGGGAGACGAGAGGAGAGGAGAGGAGAGGAGAGGAGAGGAGAGGAGAGGAGAGGAGAGGAGAGGAGAGGAGAGGAGAGGAGAGGAGAGGAGAGGAGAGGAGAGGAGAGGAGAGGGCCCAATGATGCCTGCTGCAGTCTGGGCAGTAATACCTACATGTACTTGATTACCGTACTTATCTGTAATTTACTTGAGTATGTGTATTTTTGGATGCTTACATGACTTTCACCCCAGTACATTTCAATGACAAATATTGTGCGTTTGACTTCACTACATTTCTAGGAAGGGGGGGAAAAAAGTACATCATGAAATCACTTAAACCTTATGTTCTCCACATTTGTTATTTTTTGCAAGATTCTGGGAACTCTTGGATATTTTTGTCTTTCTCTTTTGTGGGGGTGGGGGGTGTAAATTGTAAATTTCAATACAGCAATGCACTGATATATAAAAGATGGACTTGGCCTGCTGCAGTGTGCAGTTCGGGGCCCTGCGCCGCGCCGATCGGTTTGGAGGAGGAGAAGGAGGAGGAGAGGTATGTAGTCCCAGACTGGTCCCTCCTTGGTATGCAGGGCTTATGTTGGCCCAGAAGAGGAGCCGGGGCTACAGAGGAGGAGGAGGAGGAGGAGGAGGTGCCAGTCTGCGTCTGCTGCGGCACAAAACACAATTATTTTTAATGAATGCAAAAAGAACAGAAATACCAAGGAAAACAAATAGCTGGCATTAAGCGAGCGCCAAAGCCTCGCGGTCTGAGCAGAGCACAGCCCTGTGCGCACTGCACTGTGCGCACAAAGGGCTGATTTAGGCTCGGCTGCGAGCCGGTGTCGCGCACCAAACATAGCAGAATGCAAACTTCGTAGTTTTTAAAGTAAAAGATTCAGAAACAAAAGCTCTGCTCTGTGACAAATGTGGCTATAACCTCACGCCCTGACCCGGTTATGCAAAAATGCAGTTCACAAAATACCTTTTCTTTTCATCATTCTACTGTATATATTTGCAAAGCCTGAAAGTATATTATGCTCAACCAGTGGTGGAAAGTAACTAAGTACATTTACTTAAGTTACGTAAGTACTGTGTACAATTTTGAGTTAAGTACTTTACTTGAGTATTTCCAATTTCCAATACTTTTACTTCTACTCCACTACATCTCGGATCCAAATATTGCACTTTTACTCCACTACATTTATTTGAAAACTTTAGTTACTAATTAAACTTTGTAGATTTTGATTATTATTACAAAACCTACTTTAACCACTTCAGCTCTGTATACATTTCGGCCATTTGAAAATAGCCGATCTATATGCTCACAATGCGTCACGATGCGATGCATTGTGAGCTTGTAGATCTGCTATTTTCAAAAGATGTTTATACATTTGAAAACTTGAAATGGGACATTCTGCATATTGAGTACTTTAAGTACATTTTGGTGCCAATACCTTCGTACTTTTACTCAAGTCAATTTTTAATTCTGGACTTGTAACGGAGTATTTCTAGATTGCAGTATTGATACTTTTACTTAAGTAAAGCAATTGAGTAGCCTACTTTTTACACCACTGTGCTCAACCAAGGTAAAAACTTTCCATTTTCTTTTGTTTTTGTTAAAAGAAGCCCCTGGTCCATGCAGATATTTATTCCCCCCCTGCTCTCGTTGAATGAGGAGCTGTTTGCAAAAAAATAAGATTGATGGATGGAAATCAAACATTATCTTAAACAGCCGCCACCCGATCCAAAACGCATAAATAGCGCCCAGATCCCCCAGCAGCAGCCCCTCGCAGTGGTGTAAAGTAGTACATTTACTGAAGTAAGTACATTTACTGAAGTACTGTACTTAAGTACAATTTTGAGGTATTTTTTACTTTACTGGAGTATTTAAAATTCTCAGTACTTTTACTTCTACTCTACTACATCTCAGGGGCAGATATTGTACTTTTACTCCACTTCAATTATTTAAAAACTTTAGTTAGTGGTTACTTTGCAGATATACATTATTATATTATAAAACATACATTAACCACTTTAGCCTATTTTATACCATGGGTATTTGAAAATAGCCGATCTACAAGCTCGCAACGCGTCGCATCGTGACGCATTGTGAGCTTGTAGATCTGCTATTTTCAAACATTTTAGTACTTTTACTTTTGGTACTTTAAGTACCTTTTGATACCAATACTTTTGTACTTTTACTCAAGTAAATTTTGAATTCTGGACTTTTACTTGTAACGGAGTACTTCTACATTGCAGTATTGATACTTTTACTTAAGCAAAACATTTGAGTGCTTTTTCCACCACTAGTTCATGCCATCCTGCCGATTTCCAGGTTCCGTTGGTCGGAGCGCCGCTAAGACAATATTCTGTCTCCCTGTGTTTGTGAAGAGGCCATTCATTACCTCATGGGAGCCGGGCCCAAAACGCTGGGGCTGTGAAATGGACCAGGCTCGCCATGGCCTCCGCCAAACGACTTATCATGCGTGGAGACATTTGCCATCCGAGACACAGCGTGTTTTGAAAAATGAAAAGAGGCAAGCGTTAAGAACTTAGACCCTCTATACTCAGTAAAACAGACCTGAGTTGCAACTGTGTTTGCTAGGCTCTTTTTTTCCAACACCACGCCAAATCTTCTCGATTTGATTTCCAGCAAACACAATAGGCTCTATGCACAGCAGCCATATTGGAAATGAGTACAATAGCTCTCGTTAAATCTGGTGGAAAGTCGGTTCGCGGCCGGTTCGCTAGAAAGCACCATGGTTCCAAGAATCTTCCAAATCTTGAGCGCCACTGGTTCTAGAACCAAAGTTATTTTGGTGGAAAAGGGGCCCTAAGAGGAGACGCGGTTACACCGTCGCCAAGACCAACCAGTAGGGATCGATCAGCAGAGAGATGTACTATACTTTACCTTTACAATTAAAGGTGTAAAGGTATGACTCATGAGGACTTAAGTAAAGTCTGGGATGAAAAAGCAGGTTGTGGGCTACTGATGCTGACTATGCTGCGCTCACACTGGCAGATACAAAACATACAAATAAGCATATTTGTATCTTTGTAGCTGAAGTTGAAACCAGCTCAACTTTGTTGTAGCTTTGTAGCTGACGTATAGCAGCTACAAACGTTGGATGTATGTTTCTATCTTCATGCCGCTGGCTTACATTGAAAAATAATGGTAGCCTGTACACACACACACACACACACACACACACACACACACACACACACACACACACACACACACACACACACACACACACACACACACACACACACACACACACACACACACACACACACACACACACACACACACTTGGGAGTCTGGCACTAGTGAGATTATATCTGAGATCTGGATGCATAATGGACTGAAATGCTCTCAACCTAAATACAGTGGAACTTGAATTGTGAGAAACAAAAAGGCATAATTCACATAAAAGCCTCCTCAGGATCAAGGAATTCCCTCTGAATATCTATAATCGTGATCTATAAAAAAATCTCACACACACACACACACACACACACACACACACACACACACACACACACACACACACACACACACACACACACACACACACACACACACACACACACACACACACACACACACACTAAAAACTAGGTTGAAAAATAGGCTTCCAAGAGCAGAGCCATTATTTTGTTACCTCTGGCAGACACAGAGGCACCTGGGAAATGTGAGCTGACGTTTAGGGGAAAGCAGGAGCCAAGGAGGAGAAAGAAAAAATAGATCACTTTCTTTAAGCTAATTAGCCCTGTATATTACCAATCAAACCCCCTCTCCCCCCTCCCCCTTCAAAACACAATGGCCAGCCAAGAAATATATTTGTCTTCCATTTGTGAAAGACTGGCAATGGAAAGACTGAATATTATTCAACCCGAGACATTCCAGGGGGAAAATGCTGCATAAAATGGAATCTAAAAGTCAGATTGTTTTTTTCTTTCTTTCTTTAACATTGCACACTGCTAGTAGCAAACAGAAGGCATATGTGGTCTGTTTGAAGATGTCCGCTTTTCAAATCAAACTATAATCCTTCATAACATTGTATTTTTATTTTGTTCTTTCAGAGTGACACAGGACTGGTCCCCCCCCCCCCCCCCCCCCCACCCCCTCCCTAGGACTCCCTGGCCATCGCTCCAAGCATCATAGACTCTTCTCCCTCATGGTTCCCAAGCTGTTCCACGCGCGCGCACACACACACACACACACACACACACACACACACACACACACACACACACACACACACACACACACACACACACACACACACACACACACACACACACACACACACACACACACACAACCAACCAACCAACCAACCAGTGGTGGAAGAAGTAGGCTACTCAAATGTTTTTACTTGAGTAAAAGTATCAATGCCACCATGTAGAAATACTCTGTTACAAGAAAAAGTCCAGTATTCAAGTATTGGCATGGTCTCAGTATGTTTGGTCACAGGGGTCTCTCCAGCTGCTTAGTAAATAGAATATAGTACATTTTCAGGTAGGTGACACAATTTAAGCCAATCAGGAGAGAGTACTGAAAATGCATTTTCTGTTTAATGAAAAGCTGGAGAGACATGGAGACTGCTTTTACTGAACAAACACTCTATAGCAATGAGTAGGCCTACTATCAGAATATAGAGCTATTTAACATGTATTTTAACCAAAGTAAATCACTTACCCTACTTTTAAATTACCATTTTGCAGAATGTCCCATTTAACAGGTTTCAAATGTATAATTTTTTTTTGAAAATAGCAGATCTACAAGCTCACAATGCTCGCGATGCGACACACACGCACGCACACACGCACGCACACACGCACACGCGCACAACCCAAGGAGGCCTACATCTACTCAAGTAGATGTAGGCCTCCTTGGGTTGTGCGCGTGTGCGTGCGTGTGTGTGTGTGCGTGCAGTAAGTAGCCTACAGTAGGCTACTTACTGCACGCACACACACACACGCACACACACACAACCCAAGGAGGACTGCGCACACAAACTCACTTCCACAGACTCCAACTCACCCCCATGCTCTCACTGCTCTCTCCTTGTATAACTTGTTGTGGCCTATTTTTTGGATAGATGCTACAGGTAGGCTATACTATACAGATATATACTAGTGTAATACTGTTTGCTTGACCACAAATGTTCAAGGACATTATTTACATATCGTGATGTTTAGACAGATGCTAGGTTTTATGCTTACCTGCAGTGGTGGATAAAGTACTCAACTCCAGTACTTCAAATATCACTCCACTACAAGTGAAAGTTGTACATTTTCTACTTGAGTTAAAGTACTGGAGTACTTGCTTTTAAACATACTTAACTATTCAAAAGTAACACATGACAAAGTATATTTTCTTTTTTAATATCAGTGCCTTGTTGCATTGAAATTTTGACATTTCCCCCCAAAAAATACTCCCCCCCCACCCCCAAAATTAGAAAAGATATAATAAAAATATTGACAATAGCATATTATGTTGTGAGCTTGTGTATCTGCTATTTTCTCTACATTTGGAATAGGACTTGGACAAGTGGTTAAGTCATAATGTACTTTTTCCCTTCCTAGAAATATCGCAATATTTGTCTTTGAAATTGTGTGGAGTGAAAGCAATTCACAGTACAAATATTACACTGATATTCAAAACCGTGCTGGAAGGTTTCGGTAGACTTTTTTTTCTTTTACTATCAATGTACAACTTCCACCAGCAGAGGGAGTAAAAGGATCACATAAAGCATAGGACTTAGCTCTGATGTTAAATCCAACTTATCAGTAGAGTAGTGTTTCAAGCATATATACTGTATAACATAACAAAATAATTTCTGTTTGTTTGATGTAAGTTTGTTTGTTTGTTTGTTTATGTATTCATTTGTTTTTTGGTGTTTAGAATGATTATACATTTGCAGCCTATGGACCATAGTGATGCACAGGTCAGGGTTTTTAAAAACCTGACACAGCCCGTCCCACCACCGACCCGAACCGTTCCATTCATTTTATTGTGATTATGCTTGCATGATTCGATAATTGCGTCTGAAGCTTAACCGCATCACTAATAGGTAGTTTATAAAGTCAAACTCATGATCACATGTCTCCAGAATTCAAGCCATCCCTTCATATGGAGAATGGTATCATCACTGTCAGTGGTCGGAAAAGTAATCAAATGTTTTACTTAAGTAAAAGTATCAATACTGCAATGTAGAAGTACTCCGTTAGGGCGCGCTCCCACCAAGAGTTGGCTGGCCGCTGTTTGCAGAATCTGCCAATGCATTGTCAATGCAAATGCGTTGATTCACGCAAGAGCAGATTTTTCCGCTAGTCGCGCAGACCTTGCGTTTATCTGCTCTCCGCGACTAAGCATAAAACTGCTGGAGGCAGGCACTGATTTTCTCCCTCTGTCCAATCGGGTGAGTGGAAGGCGGACTGTCTCAAGACTCAGGAAGCAACATGGTGCTCAAGGCAGCAGGCAGTGCGGGCTACGGGGAGGGTCCTGAAAGTGAGTGACAGGCGCGACACTCCCGTTTTTTAGAATCCGCTGGCTGCAAAAAACTGTGGCCGCGCACAACCTGCGTTTAACAACGGCCAGCCAACTCTTGGTGGGAGCGCGCCCTTACAAGTAAAAGTCCGGAATTAAAAATGTACTTAAAGTATCACAAGTAAAAGTACTCAAATACACCCTTCCTATACAAACCCATTATAACTTCAAACTCCATTTTTAACATGTTAGATTAATCAAAACCCCCCGTCCTTGCTTCTGGTGACACATCCTGCCCTCCTAATATGTGAGGGGGCTGTGTTTTTTTCGATTACTTTTTTTTTCTATTGTATTAATTTGTTTTCATTTTCCCAATTTTTTTCCCAGAAATAAATTAAAACGGTAATTGAAAAAACACAGTCACCTCTATTAGAAGGACAATGTCAGTCACCAGAACCAAGGACGGGTGTTTCTGTTAAAATGGAGTTTGAAGTTACAATGGGTTTGTATAGGAAGGGGGCGTGTCTGATACAATTAATATCACATTATCTAAATACTGAATCAAGCAACTTAAAAACTGTCCGGGGTGCTCCCAAAAGCTTGAGTAGACGATAAAATGACCACTTTAAAAAAATAAATAAATATCCCTTTAAGGCTTAAAGGGTTAAGACCACAATGGAAACCAGTCCTGGGGAGTTGTTTCCATTGTGGTCCTATGTATTCAATTCATCAACGGCATGAAAAATAACACAATAATACATGTCATCAACACATGCAAAACACTATGTAAAAAAGGGAAAAATGGCCGCAATGAATGTGTCACACCCCTGTCTCGGATGAGGGTAGTGTGTAACCCTTAGAACGTATTAGTACGTATGTATGTTCATAAGGATGGCAAGGCACACAGTTGGACAGGTTTTAACAGTGGTTTATTTCCCCCAAGTGTCAATACAAATAGGTGGCAAAAACAAAGGAGACCAGACGTCTACTAAAGACCCCTACACACTGTACGATATTTGACCCGATTTGTCTGTCGGGGAATTTTTTTGGTGTTCGCCGACAAAACCACCGATCTCAGAAGATCGGCATTCCTCGGCGAGGTGTTGATCGCGCAGTGTGTAAGGTACTCCGAGAAGAAACACTCCGATAAATTGCGGTCGACGAGCGGTTCCCGACAAGTTTTAGTTTTCTAGCATGTTGGATATTTGGGCAGGAGGGGCGAAATCCCAAACCGACTCCGACGTGTGCTACAGCCAATCAGAGCAAAGTACCAGCCAGCCAGGTAGCCAGGGGCTGGACTTGGGCGGAGTGGGGGTTGACGACACCGGAGGCGCTAGCATCAAAATAACGGAGGCGCTACCAACAACATAACAACAACAGAGACGCTAACAACAATACAACATGGCTCCAAAGAAAGCCACGGAGAAAACGAAAAGTTCATGGACACAAGAAAAAGAGGATCAACTGGTTGAGCTGTAGCAGGAGCACCACTTTCTTTGTGACATATCTCACAAGAAGTACCATGACAGAGTGGTAATGCAGGAAATGGCGGGAGGGGCGGGGAGGAGAGGGGGTGGGATTAAGTGACTATGACATCAAAATCAAGGGGCCAATCCCAGATTACTTTTCAGCCTAATTATTTAAAAAAAAAAAAGACCACAGAAAATCCACTGAATGTTCAAAGTTCAGTTTTTGTGGGTGTAATTGAGGTCATAAACCCCCCCAAAAAACATATTAAAAAAAAAGTGAAAATGAATGTCATAGAACCTTTAAGTTAAAGTTCAGTGTACATAGGGCCGAAGTGATTAATGTATGTTTTGTAATAATAATGAATCTCTGCTTAATCTCTGTTCCAGCTTGAATTGCCATCCAGCGACGAGGATGAACAGGAAGAAGAGGATGGCACACCATCAGGGCCGGATTTATAGGAGTTGAGGCCCCTGGGCTAGAGTAATTTTGAGGCCCCCCTGGCACGCATGCGCGCTCGTGCGAAAATTATCGGTTTTTTTTTTCATTTATTTTGGGCTTTTGTTACTTTAATGTGGTTAATTCGGTAGGGTTACTTTACAATTGGATCATAAAAAAATATATGTATTCTTTTTTTTGGAGGCCCCCCCAGTTGGGGGCACCTGGACTGCAGCCCACCCTAGCCCAACGGTAAGTCCGGCCCTGCACTCCATATCACTCTTCCTCCCCGTCCCCGGACGAAAACGACGAAGCAACACCTGAAACTCCCCCATCACCTACACGCAAGAACCAGTGTCAAACCAGCTGCTGCATCATCTACTGCAAGCACCAGTGTCAAACGGAAGAGGCCAACTGAAAATGACATTGAACTGCAGAGCAAAATCGCAAAATTGAAAAACGAAATCAAGACAAACATTCAACTGCATCAGTCCACCTCCGCCACCAGCACATCCTCGACCTCTGTACATGTCCCATCACGGTTCTCAACCACAAAGCCCACAGTTCTGTCCTTACCACATGGCTCATCTGGGTTCACCGCCTAAGCCTCAATACACAGCTTCACAGGGTTTTGACCCTCATACCTTACATGCCCAGCAACTCGATCCTCTCAGGCCCAGCAGAACAACCAGGGTTCCGAACAGCAGGGTACACTCACAAAGCTTTGACTCTAGTGAAAGCCAGTACAATGTTGTTGTTTTTTTTACTTTTGGACTAGACAGGATTTTTGATATTTGAGCTCTTTCTACTAGATGTGCACTTTAAAATTGTTGTGATTACAGTACTGTTTCTATTTGATATGTGCAATGTTCATATTATTCTTTTGCTAAAAAAGACAATTGTTATTTTAATAGATGTGCAGTTTATATGTTGTGTTTAATACATATTTAAATTAAACAAAAGTTTCAATAAGTCTGTGTCGGAAAATACAATAATTTTTTTTTAACATCATCACTGTTGAAAGTGGAAAATTGATAGAACTGGACTACAGAAATGTTATGCTCAAGATGCTCGAGAGACTTTCAAGTCTTTCACTCCTTTTCTTATTTGTATTGTTATATTCTTCAAAATGTGGGTTATTGTTCATTCATAGCATTATACGCTAGTAGATATTTAAAAACATGTTGGTAAAAGCGGTTACTTGGATCAAAACATCTGGAAAAGGGTACTGAGGCCAAAAACGTAGAGGGAGAACCACTGGCCTAGTTCATCAACTCAGACAGTAATGAGTTTCAACCAGGCGTGCACATTTTGGGCATGACATTAAAGTCTAAAGTTATATATTTTTATATATGTATAATACATTATATATTTTTATATATACATGTATAATACATTTTGAGAAGAATATAGGGGAGTAAAAACACAAAGACATAATCAGTCGTGGAAAAAGTATCAATACTACAATTAGTCCGTGAGCCAGGACCCCAAAAATGGGGTCATCATTACCATCTGGGGTGATTAATTCTCATAGTGATTTTTGGGTAGGTATACACCCCTAGAGCTAGGAAAAATGTGATAGCCTTGCATCGGTGGTAGCTATCTGTGTGTTATCACTCCTTTTATAACCACAAGCCAAAACACAGTTTTCAAAATCCGAATGAAGCATTCTACTTCAAACTGATGGTTCTCTCTTATTATTGACCCTCTCTCTCTGAAAAATGGTTGGGATAAAGCTCAGACTATATATTGTCCAGAAATGTTGTTGAAATGTGCATATCTAGAATATTTTTCTATTACAGGCAGTGACAACATAGTGACTATATGTGACATAAGATGTACTTTGGTTTTAATGAAAGATGGAACACAAAGGGTTCCTTTGTAAATTACCTATAGATTTAAAACCATGTTTACGTACATAGATTCTAAGGAAATGTATTATGAAATTCAATAAACAGAATATAGTGCAATGGGTAAGAAAATATCCAAAATGGCCACTAAACACACGCCTGGCAATTTTTTACTTTTAATCCGCTTGTCTTAGAATACCTCTGTTTAATACCTCTTTTTTAGGGTTTTCATATGTAGAATCCATTCCTGATGTTATTTTTTAATATCAGGTCAATCATGTCAAAGGTCAGGTCACGGTTAAAATTGACCTCTGGGAGAACAACAAATGGAAACAACTTGATGAACATTCATGGTTCACTATTCATGATTTTGTTTTGTGAAAAGTGTCATTAACATGTCACAAGAATTGGTATTCATAATAACATGAATGTAAAATGATATAATCTAATGTCAAATATGTATCTTTTGCAACTACATCTGTATTCTCCAACCCACATCCTGTTCTACCTCATCCTTACAAGTATCCTCCTTATTAACATCACTCCTCATCTGTAGCTTGAACATATCATCAGTAACCATCTTCACCAGAGCAGTTACAGTACATCAGTGATGTACTTCTCACTCTCTGTGCCCTAAATTGATATTGCACCATGTCACATAGCTCTGACGGTGGGGTCACCCTTAGCAATGACAGGAACAAGAATATCCTAGATCTCCTATCCAAATTTTGTGACATCAAACGACTTGTCAGGTGGGGCTTGGTGGTCTGCCACTTTCCACAACATCACTTGTAAATAAATGAGCCCACATGTGGTGCAACAGGTTGGTCGGTGTTGGAGGAAGGGCCATTGACTTGTGGCACCCACCTCACCCAGCACATCAGGGTAGCCTGGGAAGTTCCCTGCCAGCAAAGTGTAGTGTGCTCTGATCTTGCCTTTGTCATACATATAAGACTGTCCCATCCCAATGCTCCATCTATACTTTACACTGTAGGTCCACCTGATACACCCCAATACACAGCATACAACAGGACAAGAACATCAGTGTAATCACTGAGCATGTGTATCACACCCTTTCCAGAGATGGCTGCATCAGGGATATAGGAACTCATGGTGATGTCTGCCTCATCATGACTAAATGCAGTATCTATCGTCAGCACTGAAGGTGTACAACATGCTCAACGGCTTCTGCTTAATGTTCTTACTCTTCATGATGACATCTCATGTGGGTAAAGGACATTACTATTCACAACAGCATGGGGGCAAATTAGCTGGGATTGGGACTAGGATGGGATTGAAGAGATGATCTTTCTGTGTGTGAGGAATCCTACACCCCAATATTTTATGACCAAGACACACCAGTGCTTCAACTCTCCCTCTGTTTCTGCACATTTTGGGGAAGGCTTCAGTCCACTCCACTCACATGCATCATGACAGCATCTTTCCTGATCGTTATGGCAGTCTGCTCCCCAGACTGGTCAGCAGAGACAGTGATCCAGAATCCATCATGGTGCCGACAGACAAGGTCTAGCTTAGCCTCTATGCTATGGCATGGAGCACATGCATCTTCAGCAGGCACTGGGTTAGATATCAAGCACACTGCACATGGCCAGCATGGAAGAAGTGCTTCAGTCATGTGCTTCATGAGAGAAAAGGTGAAGTTAATGTCAATGTGTCTCCCTGCGCATTCAAACTGGTGGATGTGAAGTGTAGGAAGAAGTTGTCTACCCACTGTCAGCCAGTAGGATGGAGATGTGCAGTGTCCAGGTAGGCTACTGCTGTATCTGTTCAAATGTCTTTGGCCAAGTTGATAGAAACCACTTCAGAGTGCTGCTGATACACTCAGGACTGACCACTGAACTTGCCTGTCATGTTCTGCAACCACATGCATTTCCACTTCCAGTGCTGAACCTTGCATCAGTTTTGCAATGCAGCTGAAGAATATAAGATGCTTATATACCTGCAAGGTGTCAACAAACGGCTCCATGTCAATTGTGAGGTGAATAGGGCCTGCTGTACATGTCAACCAGTGACCATATCTGCTGCCTGCTTGGACACCTGGTTGGACGATAAGGTGCGAGAGAGACCTTGACCTGACCTTTAGCACATAGGCCAAAGACTGACCAGCAAGTCAAAATATAACATTAGAAATAGATTCTACGCCTATGAATGCCCCCCCCCCCCAGGTCCCCATATGAATCACGTTCACGAAGTTCACAGATTCCCTCACACAACTGCAATATTTTTGTTTTTAACATAATTTAGTACAATGGAACATCACCATGGGATGGACACCATCTTTGATTTGGCAATACAAAATTAACTGATGGTAATTTCACTGATTCAGCCATATTTCTTGAACCCTAAGACCTAGTTTTAGACACCAAAACCACCTTTCTAGGTTGAACAGTATCATAAAGCCATTTAAGCTCCTGGCAGTCATATTGGACGCCATCTTGAAAATGATGGCTTTACGAGAAATATAATTTCCTAGATTTTTTTGTATGTTCTTAAGCACGCCTAGACGTACCAGAACCAATTGAAAAACCTTTTGTATATTTTTTTGGGGGGGGGTTAATAGTATGTTTTCATATATTGACCCATGTAATTTTCGCCTAGTGTTATAACATAAAATGCATGATAGCACCCATAAAGCTACCATTGGTGCAAGGCTATCACATATTTTCTAACTCTAGACATGCATACCTTGACAAAAATCACTATGAGCATTAATCACCTCAGATGGTAATGACCAACCCCCCTGGCTCACGGACTAAATGTAGAAATACTCTGTTACAAGTAAAAGTCAGGAATTCTAAATGTACTTAGTAAAAGTACAAAAGTATTGGCGTCAAAATGTACTTAAAGTACCAAAAGAAAAAGTACTCGTTATGCAGAATGTCCCATTTCAAGTTTTCAAATGTATACAAATCTTTTGAAAATAGCAGATCTAAGCTCACAATGCGTTGCATCGCGACGCATTGTGACCTTGTAGATCTGCCTTTTTCAAATGGCCGAAATATATAGGGCTGAATTGGTTAATGTTAATGTTTTGTAATAATAGTAAAAATCTTCAAAGTAACTACTATAAAGTTTTCAAATAATTGTAGTGGAGTAAAAGTACAATATCTTCCTCTGGGATGTAATGGAGTAGAAGTAAAAGTATTGCAAATTGGAAATACTCCAGTCAAAGAACCTCAACATTGTAATTAAGTACAGTACTTGAGTAAATGTACTTAGTTACTTTACACCACTGGATATAATACGGAGATACCTGGATTTTGCCTGACAGTGACAATGATACACTTGCATTCAGAATTGTATCTGGTAATAGACATTTTTCACCAAAGGGGTTTGGAATAATAAACGAACCAAGATTACAACAAAAATATTTATTTACAGAGAATGTATATTGTTTCAAGTAGAACTCAAATACTCAAAAGGCAATGCAGAAATAATGTAGACAATATGTAAACACAGACACCTGTGTTTGTGTTTCTCATGGAACTACTTGCGGATTATACCACAAGTGGTATACCACAAAACCGCATAATCCTTATGTGGATTATGCGGTCGCATAATCCTTATGTGGATTATGCGGTCGACACTTGACTTTTTTTTGTCTTTTATTGTGCTTTTCTTTTTTCTTTTCCTTCTAAGCACCTCAACCAACGTCCATAAGTATAGGCTATCATGCACAGTATACATTTGCAAATTTCACCCACTTTTTTACTTTGTAAACCTGCGATGTGACAGTAAACCTGATTCTGATCCAATAACCTGATTCTGATCCAATAGATCAAATGTAGTTACTGTAGTTATGTATTCACAAGTTATTGGGAAAATGAAAATTCGGTGGTTAATTATTTATGCAATTTTCCTGCCAGGGAACACTACCTGCAGGTTGTTGCTCTTTGGCAGATACTGGTGGGTTGCGATGGCTTCCTAGCCTCAATGGCTCTAAGGTCCCTGTTCCTTCAAGTCTACATGTTCCATCTACTGTGCTGTGGTCTGCATCGTCCCAGTCGACAAAGGCCGGAGGTGTATAATGTCCCAGACTGGCGCTCACGAAGGAAGTTATGGAGGCATAGAGAGGCCATGGTGATTGTGGTCACCTTGTCTGGCTCCAAGCATATGGTAGACCTGAAAACCCTCCACCTGTTTGCAAGAATACCAAATGCATTTTCTACTATTCGTAGATTATTCCTTGATAAATTAAAGATCCTTTGATCGTGGTCCATCTGCCTATAAGGATATGGCTTCATAAGGTCGCACCTTAAGGGGAATGCCTCATCACCCACTAACGAATATGGCATACTTATGTCTGTGTTTGGCAATGGCTCAGGCGGAGGATCAGCAGACCCCGGTCCATTCCTTTGAACAGGTCGGAGTTTGCGAACAGTCCTGCGTCTGGGATCCTACCTTGTACCCAAACACTGGCATAAATGAATTTGTAGTTAGCGTCTACAACAGCCATCAATATCACAGTAAAAGTGCCCTTGTAATTCCAGTTAGCGTCTACAACAGCCATCAATATCACAGTAAAAGTGCCCTTGTAATTCCAGTAGACACTGCCAGCTGTTTGCTGGAGGTTGGATGTTTATGTGCTTTCCATCCAGCGCACCAAGGCAATGTGGATACTGCCATTTGGATTCAAACTCCTGGGATATTGTCCGCCATTCTGCCTCTGTTGTTGGTGTCTAGCAAGAGAAAATAATGATGAATATGAGTAAAACACAATTCTGGAACTGATGTTTACAGTAAAAGCTGTGAATCATAAAGTCTGTGTCTACAACACTGTGTGACGTTAAAACAGAGCCTACCTTCAGGAAATCGTTTTTCATGGTCTCATACAGGGCCTCACAGGTCTCAAAAACGATCTCTGTCACAGTGCTGGTCCCAATCATATACTGAAGCCTCAGAGAAGCGAAGCTCTCACCTAGGTGGAGATATATGTATATATATATATATATATATATATATATATATATATATATATATATATATATATATATATATATCAACAGCCATCAATATCATGTATATCAGAGTCAAAGCAGGAGTCTGTAATCCTAAATAGCATATAGTGCAGACCGGTCGTTCAATGATGAAGGAACGGGGAAAAAATCACGGGACAGCATCTTATTGTCTTCTATGTGTTTAACTTAAATTGTAAAAATAAAAATAAATTGGTTGATCTACAAGAGGTGAATATATGCCTGTATTGTTTCTGTGCAACTAAGTGTTGGAGTGTAACAGTTCATGTGTATGTTAATCGCCATTGGCAATTAGCACCTTCACAACAATCAAATAGCTATATATTGTGTTGTAAATGCAATAGCTTGGCATTCTATATGATTGGTTAAGTACAAGCTACAACTATCTCTTCATGATGTAGCATAATATGGACTTGTTACTTAGCTGATATATTTGCTCTAGGATACTGACACGTGTGAGCTTCAAAACAGTTCCATTGGAACGCTTTGCCCTGCTGAAGAGTGACTGTCCTGCTGTTTCATCTGGAGTGTTTCTACTGGAGTGTTCATCTTGCCATGGCTGCTGTTCCCTTTGCTGCATTCCCCCCATCATGCAGTAACCCCTCACCATTCCCCTTCTAACCGTATCCCTGGACTTGTGAGTACTGTACTGTGCACAGGCATTTTTATTTTCTGCTTGGTGAACAAGTGAAGTGGCCACTACCGTTTGTAGGCCTCAATGCACCCAAGCCACGACTCAGGCCTGCAACAAGCGTTCAGTTAGGGTCACTAAAGGACTTTGAGTTGCAGTCAGGTGTGTGTGTGAGTGCGAGTGGGGCCCATTATTGTGTGTGACCTGTTGTCATTTGCTTATTCACATTTATTTCTGAATCCTTTTATTGCTTTTATTTTATGCTGCATTGAGAGACTTTGTTTTTCTGTGTTAATAAATATCCCTACCTACATTAGGTAGTTAAAGTTAAAGTAACCGTGTTGTGTCATAGCTCGCAGAGAATTCATGTATGGTAATATAATTCATGTTGATTAATGCTTGTTTTAAAAAGTAGTTAAAAGCAGGAAACAAGTTAAAAACATACTTTAAAGGAGTATGATTTCATTATATTCTAACTTTATTTGGAGGCACCAGCCAGTTGAATTAAAATTAAATAAGTACAGATTAAAATAGTTAATAAGTTAGACTACAGGTAGTCGCGCCATTTCATTAAAACAAACCCAGGCCCCGCTCAGAGTACTACTACACAAGAATCCTCATAGCTACCTGGGACGGGTGTTACATAAAAATATTACTAAAAATAACAGTGCATTTAAACAGTATTACGTTTAGCCTACTTGCAATTAATCAACAAATCAACATTGTATTCATCCCCATCCTATTGACAGTCCATGTGCCACGATCTGAGTTGAGATGTATGTGAGAAATATTAAGTAGCCTAATTGCCATGGTTCACAACTAAAATGTTCAGTCCATGAGTCATCTGAGTTGAGATGTACATGAGAAGTAACAAACAAACTTTGAGTTTTTGTCTTTGGTGATAACATGCTGTGCTCCTCTGACATTCTCCATGCAACCTTTTACAGAGAAAGTGGTAAAAGAAAAAAAGCATCCTTCTATGACACAATTTGCGTTGTTTAGTGTCAATATATGAACCTATCTCTATCCAATGAATACATGTAGGAGCATATGCTATGGGACATAGAATCTATAACATGAATATATGGCAAGGTAGTTTTATTTGTACAGCTTATTTCAAAACAGCAATTCAATGTGCTTTATACACAACATCCAGCAAATAAAACACAATTATATGTGTCATTAACACACAGTACTCCCTCACATCTGGACGTGCACATGTATAATATGACCTGTACGTTTTTAGAATTAAGTTGCAATGTAAGTTAAATCTTTACCTAAAAGACAGTGGTCTGGTTCTGTACAGGAATGTTGTTGTTTAGAGAACAGTCAACCGTCTGCATAGACCTGGTCAGCCTTTGCATTTCAATACATCTTAGGTGTTGATGGGCTGGTTCACCATTAGCATCCTGGGTGATCTAAAGTGATATCTCATAATACAGGTGTAAATGTGCTCAAAGAGGAAGTCCATAATCTACTTAATCTTTTTTTTGTGTAACCATGTTATTAACCACGGGTAAATAAATAGACTGATTTCTGGAATTTATGGACTCTGACATCTCAAAGAGTAATGGGAGACCACTGCGCAATCTATCTCTGACTTTGAAAAGTAAAACACATGTTTTAGTTCAATTACACTGTATAAGTCATGACCTCATCATAATGCTTGTTACATTCCAAACTCCACTATCTGCCTAAGCAATCTCTTTGGCTTAGGCATACAACAATAACAGTTAACATTAGGTGCTATGAGGCTAACACTGGACACTACCTCTGACATTAAAAAGAGAAATAAATAACGTGTTATCTTTTCTCTGTAAAGTTTTACATGTAAATGAATGGATAGCCGGGAGGCTACCCATTCATTTACATGTAAAATAAACAACTCTATCTCTGTCCTCATGTGTGAATTAGTCTCTCTCCTACCTCTTGTTATTCATTATTAGAGTCTTTAAGGTTGATATAGGCCATTCAAGTCCCTATAGAAACCTACATGATTGCTCCAAACTCATTCAGAACAGTAGAACCTGGTTGGTGAAGGAACTGCTTCTTGTATTGTGTTTATACTATGTGTAGAGAGACAGGAGACTGAGGCAGAGATCAGGGACACATGTTAGACATGACAGCAGTCACATTTAAACTCCAGTCACAGCTAACAAGAAGCATGTTTACTGCACTAATTGGCTGCACCACCAGACATCGCCTTACTTTGCTTTTAATATTATTACTTTGAAAACTCTTCAGTGTAAACGTGTGAAAACATTTCAATACAAAGTAAAAGCATAATCATTTAAAAGTGGTTTATTTATCACTCACACGTACAAATACTACACACCTCTATGTTCACATTCTCTAAAGAAATATTCCATCATACATTAGGGTGCGTGTGTGTGTGTGTGTGTGTGTGTGTGTGTGTGTGTGTGTGTGAATGGGTTTCTCTCACTTTCATCGTGTTATTCAAGCAGAGCCATTGGAACAATTTCAAGGCCATTCAAGTTCATATAGAAACTTAATTTGTACATAAATGCTCCAACTTCCTCCAGAACAATACAACCTGGTGTTGTGAAGGGACAGCATGTTATTTTTTTTTATTTGTTTATTTCTATCTGCAGCAAAATGTTGGTGGGACATGTTCTACAAAGACAATACAGCATAACAAAAGGATAACATTAACAATTTATCTGAAAACTACACAGACATACTACTAAAAAGAACAGTTCATTTAAACAGTATGTTAAGTTAACTAGGAATTAATCAACAAATCATCATTTTATTCATCCCCATCCTATTGTTCACACATCTAAAATCAGCATGCTCATATACATGTAATGTGTTTGACAGTTTAGCCGTCTTGATACACAATTGTTTACAAGAAAACTTATAAAGATAGGTATTATATCTCTATATCTCTATTCTAATAATGTATTCTAATGTAATGTTTATATAACAGTTTAGCCAACAATTGCTTAAAAATAGGTTAATGGATCATCATGCTATATTTGGTTATGTGGATGTGCTGATGTTTCTCATCCTCTATAATGATGCTCTTTACTGTTCACTGTTCACTGTTCACACTAACCAGATTTATCTTTCATATGTGTGCGCTCATGACGTTTTTGGCTAATCTGAGCAGTAAAACTCTTTCCACACTGACCACACGGAAACTTAAATCCAGTGTGTACTAATGATTTTCTAAATTATTTGAATGACAAAAGCTTTTCCACATTGATCACATCCTTAAGGGTTTTCTCCAGTGTGAATTCTCTGGTGGCCTTTAAGGTGGGCCATTTGAGAGAAGTGTTGTCCACACTGATCACATCCATAGGGTTTCTCTCCAGTGTGAATTCTCTGGTGTATTTTAAGGCTGGACATTTCAGAGAAGTGTTTTCCACACTGATCACACCCATAGGGTTTCTCTCCAGTGTGAATTCTCTTGTGTTTTATAAGGCTGGACATAACAGAGAAGTTTTGTCCACACTGATCACATCCATAGGGTTTTTCTCCTGTGTGAATTCTCTGGTGGCTTTTAAGATTGGACATAACAGAGAAGTGTTGTCCACACTGATCACACCCATAGGGTTTCTCTCCAGTGTGAATTCTCTTGTGTCTTTTAAGGCTGGACATAACAGAGAAGTGTTGTCCACACTGATCACACCCATGGGGTTTCTCTCCAGTGTGAATTCTCTGGTGGCTTTTAAGTTTGGACATTGTAGGAAAGTTTTGTCCACACTGATCACACCCATAGGGTTTCTCTCCAGTGTGAATTATCTGGTGGCTTTTCAGGTGGGCTATTTGAGAGAAGTGTTGTCCACACTGATCACATCCATAGGGTTTCTCACCAGTGTGAATTCTCTTGTGTTTTTTAACGCTGGACATGTCAGAGAAGTGTTTTCTACACTGATCACACCCATAGGGTTTCTCTCCAGTATGAATTCTCTTGTGTTTTATAAGGCTGGACATAACAGAGAAGTGTTTTCTACACTGATCACACCCATAGGGTTTCTCTCCAGTGTGAATTCTCTGGTGGCTTTTAAGGTTGGTCATTTGAGAGAAGTGTTGTCCACACTGATCACATCCATAGGGTTTTTCTCCTGTGTGAATTCTCTGGTGGCTTTTAAGGGTTGCCATGTTAGAGAAGTGCTGTCCACACTGTTCACATCCATAGGGTTTCTCTGTATGAATTCTATGATGTATTTTAAGTGTGGAGATGTTAGGGAAGTGTTTTCCACACTGATCACAGCTGTGGAGTTTCTGCTTAGCCAAGCTTCTTTGTTCATTCACCTCTGGTAGGACAGGGAAGCCAGACTGATGATGCAATACTGGATTGGAAACAAAGACAAAGTAAAGATTAATGAGGTGAGAGGTAGACAGTACTTCACAGACTTAAAATTAATGTTCACAATTAACAACTTCCAAATGAGTTGTGCAATTTATAAATACATTAAATCCCCATATTGTGTTGTGAAGTATTTAACTAACAATTACATTAAAAACCTTAATACAAAAATAATATTTTAAAATGTGGCTAAAATCAAATAACCGTTCTACAAGCTCACACCAAATTATGATGCAGCACATTGCAAATTAAAAGACCACTTGGAAGACATTAACAGTTATTGTTATTGCATAATAGTTATTGCATGACTAAATATATAGGTATTAAGTCCTAGCATCATATAGAGAATATGTGGTTGAAGGAACTGTGAGAATAAACAGAAGTTATCTAAATCTAATCTACATCAAAGCTACAGGTCAAATCTTTTTTTTACTTGAAAGGAAAAGCTACACAAACATGATGAAAATATGTCGGAACAGGAGGAAATGAAAAAGGAAAGTAAGTAACATACCAAGGTCTTTGTTTCCCTCCTTTTCAGCAGAGTTGAGGTTGAGAGAGTTCATCTTCACCTGAAGTCTGGAGTCCACAGTCAGATCTGATCAGAATGATTGATATCCTGTAGGAGTTGTGGAGGACTGACACAGACCAACTCTTCTTATACTAGAGAGTCTGGGGTGGAACCACTAACTGCTTAGAATGATTGGCCAACGACAACAATGGAACCATCTCTCCACCAATCACAATCTAACATACTGTGCCCCCCCATACATGCTCCATGCAACCTTTTACAAAGAAAGTGGTAACAAAAGCACCCATCTATGACATACATTGCTTTGTTAGTTTCAATATATGAACCTATCTCTATCCAATGAATATATGAAGCACCACGCTTAACTCAAAACAAACAGTGCACTAGGATGATTGAAATGACTATAAACACAATACACAAATAGTTCACCTCAAACTGCCTCTGATTTTGAAACTATAATGTACACATATTTTTTGTAAAGGGCACTTCTGTCCTCTTTGTGTTCCTGCTGTTATGTCATGTCCTCATTTGTAATGAGTCTGTCTCCTTCATCTTGTTATTCAAGTAGAGATGATTGCTCTATGATTTCTCCAAATTCCACCAGAACAACAGAACCATGTAGAACCAGCTTTGTTGAAGAAACTGCTCATTATACTGACTTTGTACGTGTATAATATGCAAATACCCTTTGTTTGTGTTAAATTGCGATATAAGTTCAATCTTTAAAGTGATTTCACTTTAGTACATATAGGACAGTGGTCTGGTACAGGACTGTTGTTGTTTTTTACAGAACAGTGAGACATCTGATTCTGTATTAAACCTGGTCAGACTTTGCATTTCAATGGTGTCTATGGGCAGGTTCACCATTTGCATCCTGGTCGATCACAAGTGGACATCTCTTCATTCAGGTGTAAATGAACTCAAAGAGGAGGACAATCATCTCCCCTGAGAGTCAGTCAGCATGCAGACAGCAGAGACAATATTATAATACTCTGCACAATAGACTATAGGATGTCTTATACAGTAATTTAACAACACATGCAGAGGAAGTATACTTATATTATCAAGGTGTTCAAAAAGCCACAGGGGCTTGTTTCCATTGTGGTCCATTGCACTAAAGTCATCAGTAATAAATACAACACAATACAACGATTATGATGAGGATCTTCTTTTACGTACTGAAATAGCCGAAGAGATTGAGATTGTACAAATGGAACCATAACATGGACCCTCATAGTTAAATGAACACTGAGGATTTCACTGTGTTGACTGGGGTTCCAGTATAGTTAAGCTCAGTGATGTATCAACCTTCTTAATTTCAGGGACCCATAGTTTGATACTGTATGCATTAATTATAAATATTAACTAGGGGCACAACTCCCTAAGTGGCGTAGTTGGCTACCAGTCCTCATACCGCCCTGTTACAAATAAATGAGAGCCTGTCTCCTTCATCTTGTTATTCTGTATATAATTTAACATCATAACTAAGATATGGATGGACAGAGAAAGAATAATCTACTGGAAACTTTTGTATTACTAAAAGTTAAATAGCTAAACTAAGTTGTAAAATGTGTGGACTACATCAATAGCACAAGTGAAGATGACCAGTTCAAATGTCTCTTTGACACATGGAGAATTAACGTCATGGGCTTGGACATATCAAGATGATGGACCACTGCACAAACTATATCTAACTTCATTTTAAATTTAAGTACAAACCTCATTTCACAATTTTCTGTAAAGATCACTGCTGTCCATTCTATATGTCCTGTTGTCATTTACATGTCAAATAAATAACACTATTCATGTCCTCATGTGAATGAGTTTCTCTCACTTTCATCTCAGCCATTGAGACACTTTCAAGGCCATTAAAGTTCCTAGAAACTTAATGTGTACATAATTGCTCCAAATTCCTTCAGATCAATACAACCTGGTGAAGTGAAGGGACAGCATCTTATTATTTTGGCAAACATGTTACGTTCGATAGTGGTACAAGGTTTGTTGTCTTCCAAGTGATCTTCTGTGTTTAAAAGAAACATTAATAACCTCGGAGACAAAACAAATCTAATCTATAGCCTTTTTAAATAAGAGTACAATGTACAAAGCATGAACACACTGATCACAGAGTTTCTGCTTAGCCAAGCTTCTTTGTTCATTCACCTCTGGTAGGACAGGGAAGCCAGACTGATGATGCAACACTGGATTGGAAACAAAGACAAAGTAAGGATTGTTGAGAGGTAGACAGTATTTCACAGACTTAAAATTGCAAGTAGATTTTGTCCAAATATGTTGTGCATTTTATAAATAAATTAAATCCCCAAATTGTGTTGGGGAAGTAGCCAACTAGAAATTACCTAAAACGCCTTAATACAAATATTTAAATGTGGCTAAAATAGCCGTTCTGCAAGCTCACAACAACTTATGATGCAACACATTGCAAGCTTTTAGATCATGCTATTTTCAATGTTCATTGCATGGCTAAATATATATGTATTAAGCTTTTACTTTAAGACTTAAGTAATAGTAAAAATCTTAGCATCATATAGTGAATATGTGGTTGAAGGAACTGTGAGACAAAACAGCAATGATCTAAATCGAATCTACAGGTCAAACTACAATGTCACAACAATTGTTTTGAGAAATTTGAGAATAACATTTATATTGAGACTTGAGTAGGCCTATTGAGTATATTTTACTTGAAAGGAGAACCAACAAAAACCTAAGGAAAATATGTCAGAACAGGAGGAAATGAAAAAGGAGGGAGAGTAAGTAACATACCAAGGTCTTGTTTCCCTCCTGTTCAGCAGAGTTGAGAGAGTTCATCTTCACCTGAAGTCTGGAGTCAGATCAGAAATGATTGATATCCTGGAGGAGCTGTGGAAAACATGACACATATCAACTCTTCTTATGTTAGAGAGTCTGGGGTGGAACCACTAACTGCTTTGAATGATTGGCCAAAGACAACAATAGAACCACCTCTCCACCAATCACAATCTAACATACTGTGCCCCCCCCCCCCCCTATACAGTACATGCTCCATGCAACCTTCTACAAAGAAAGTGGTAACAGAAGCATCCATCTATGACATAATTTACATTGTTAGTTTCAATATATGAACCTATCTCTATCTAATAAATACATGCATATGCTATGGGACTCAGAATCTAGAACATGAATATATGGCAAGGTAGTTGTATTTGTATAGCACATTTAATGTGCTTTAAACACAAAACATCCAGCAAAGTGTGTCAACAAGAGTCTCCTTCATCTTGTTATTCTCCATGATTTTTTCAAATTCCTCCAGAACAACAGAACCAGATAGAACCTTGAAGAAACAACTGCTCATTATACTGACTTTGTACATGTATAATATGCACATTGATTTCACTTTAGTACCACATTGATTTCACTTTAGTACCTATATAGGACAGTGGTCTGGTTCTGTACAGGACTGTTGTTGTTTTGTACAGAACAGTGAGACATCTGCATATTTAGGGTGACCACCCGTCCCGAAATTCGCAGGACAGTCCCGAAATTGGACCCTCTGTCCCGCGTCCCGCACAAGCAGAGCAATGTCCCGAAAATGAAAGATAAGGAAAAAATAAATAATAAATCGGTAAAATCAGGCAAAAATAAGAATTAAATAACATAACCCTAACCTAACCCTAATCCTCACCCTAAAACCGAAATAAAGAAACCAAAAACTTTCCACTTGTAGTAGTTAAGTGATATTTGAGTAGCTATGCTTTAACGTTGACCCTTAAACCGAACCTCTAAATGTCTGAACTCCCCAAATCTACTAGACTCGCCCAGGGCTCTATAGTGCGTGCCAAAAATCCTGAAGGGGGCCTCAACAAGTGTCATTTGGTAGCGGCGGACATTTTTGAGGGGTATAAAACAGATTGACTTAACATTGCACCCCAGAAGTATGTCTGCAGCTACTATGCCACCCCCCGTGGTGACGGCACGTTGGAACGCACTATTAGGCCTACTAGTGGCTTTTCTGTTTTCATTCTACATTAAATTAAATTATACACTGAAAATAGCAGATCTACAAGCTCAAAAGGTGTTGTGTTGCGACACAGTGTAAGCTTGTAAATTGGCTATTTTCAGCAATTTAGGTTTCCCCAGAATTCGGACGCTGGGATTTAAGGGCTTAACCATAAAACAACCTTTTCTTTTGTGAGGACCAGGACAACTGTAACACAAGCAGACACAGACACAGACTGCACATTTATCTGTAAGTGTTACACAGTTGAGTTGTCCTTTTTCATTCAACTACCACATGGGGGCAGTCATGTACTGAATAGTGTGATGACCCATCCTATTTGTGTGTAGTGTTGCTGTGATTCTAATGGTGTTTCTCTGCAGGGGTGTGCCTAGAGGATGAGGCACACCTGACTCCAATCATCCTCTGGAGTATTTAAACAGGCTGGTCAGGCGTAATTTGCCTCTCTCTCCTACACAGGATTGTTTTTTTGGGGGGGGGTTCAGTTCGACACTTGTTTCCGCCCTTGCACATACATTACATTTTCACACATCCATACATCCATTACACTACTGATACCACATTCACAATAGCCTACATTCTAATATTTAAGTATAAGTTAAGTTACAAATAAATACATTTTCATTAAATCCGGTGTGTCATCTCCCATTTTTGTCATGATTTGAGTCCATTCATGACATGTCATGTATGTGTAGAGCTGCTGCTTATTGTCTTTCGGCCTGGCGAGAGAGTATGTTTTGCACCCTGTCCGTCCGTTCGTCCGTCCTTCCGAGTGCGTGCGTCATTCTATCTGTAATCTCCAGCACCAACCACCAGCAAAACTGTGCACACAAACTCCCTGGATGCCAATTCAGAACCTCTGCCCCAAACTTGTCACATGGGCTTGTTATAGCGCCACCATGAGGCTGATCTGTGCAAAACAATTTTTATGACAGTACTGTCCTGAAAATGTTCAAGTGGCATTTCTTCCCTCGGCCTGGTGAGAATGTTTCTGCTAAATTTCACGGAAATTGCACGTTGTGTTCATGATTTGAGGCATTTTGTTCAAAACGAAGCACTCCTGCAAACTTTGGAATCAAATCTTAGCAAATCAGGATGGAATATGAAATATCTGAAAGACTACTGGCGTCTTTGTGCCCTCCTTGCATTTTCCAAAGACACTAAAAAACAGACAAAACAGATAATCAATAAAAGCTCAAACTAGTTTAACACACTCATAATACTGGTATTGAAACATTTGGGAGAAATATATTTATTGTCACTGATATGCTTAATGTGTAATATTCATTGTTGAACTGTTTTATGTTCAATGATTTTACAAGTCCTCAAGACAGATGCGTTCACTTTCTCCTCTCCTCTGTTTCAGGTGTTAGTATCCTCACCTCCAGTATTTCACCTCAAAGTCTATTTAAGCTTATAGCTTGGAACCTCTACATATCATCATATCATGTATATCATCTTTGTTTTATGACATTCTGTACCTCTGTTTAAGATAGCAGGGTGTATTTTTTCTGTTCCTCAGGTAATAATCGAGCAGGGATTTAACTCATTCAGCATCAACGCATCAACCATGTCCGGTGATGGTAATACAGCAACCTTTCGTTCTCTTTTGTCTCTGAGTTCCACACGACTAAAGTGGTTACACAGTTGGAGTTAAAATTGTGTGAGTCCAGCAGCAACATATTGATGTGATTGTGACGGCCCTGCCTTCACTGTTGGCTAGCCTGAGTGAGTAGGTCGGAGTGGAGCAGGCCGTCAGACAACTGGGTACAGCTGGGACGGTGGTTTGGGAGAGTATAGGGAGTATACCTCTCCTACCAACCTCTTACTCTCTCGCTCTCCTCCCTGGAAGCAGGATCTCTGCTTAGGGTTGCCACCTGGCCTTTGGGCCTATAGTCCAGCGTCCACGCCAGAGTCCTGCAACGGGCCGGGTACCCGCAGGTGAAAACGGGTGAAAATTTTACTTTGATAAGATCACAGGGACGGGGACGGGCGGTACTGAACTAATCGCGGGCGGGTATCATTTTATTGTGAAAATCAGAGAGCACTGTTTCCGCCCAAACAACGTCACTTGTGTAACTTAACAGAGCACAACTGCTTGGAGCATGCTGGTCAGTTATCTTAACTCACAAAAACACATTGAACATCCTGTTAAACCTTCAAATTAAAACCATCTGATGACGTAAACAACGACACATGTGTGCTGCGTAGATGCGCGTTCGCGCGCGTGGCTTAAAGGTTTAATGACATTCACTTTTACACCACATTCAAAGTCTTTGTCCTGGTCCTTCAAAAGTGTACAAAAAGTTTTAAGTGAAAATTCCATTCCAGTGATCCATGGCAGGTGTTTTTCTCTCACATTTCTAAAGCCTTTTCAACTGCAATGAAAAAAGAAATCTTTGCCTGCGGGTGTCGCTGGTGAGGGATTTTGCCTGTCAATCATCGCCTCTGCTCCGCCCCCCCCAAAGGAAAGGATAGGGGAGGGGAGGGGCGAGGAGGAGAGTGGGCGGGATTAATCGACTGTGACCTCACTGTCGAAGGGCCAAGCTCAGATTACTTTTCAGCCTAATTATTCAGAAAACCCCAGACCACAGAAAATCCACTGAATGTTCTAAGTTCAGGTTTTTTGGGTGTAATTGAGGTCATAAAACCCCAAATAAAACATTGAAAATAAAAAAAGTGAAAATGAATGTCATGACACCTTTAAGCTTGCTCCTCTGTCTTCACTTGATTTCTGTACAAACCTGACCACTGAATGTAGCGCTGTTGTTGAAGGCTGCTATCTTTTTCAACACACTTTTCAATAGGATTTGAAACCACTACCCATCTTCCTGGACATTATGATACACACAAAGACCCGCAAACAAGCCCTTGTGGACACCCTCTTTGACCTGAAAAAAAAAAAAGTTAGCTAAGCTGCCAGACACATATACCAATGTGCCCCCTGTTGCTTTGCCCAGACAGGAAACTCCAGTACCAAAGATTAAGGGACCCAACAAAGCAGACAGTTGTCAGTTGATTGAATGCCTCAAGCCATGCAGAAAGAGTACAGGTAAAAAGTACACATTGAGTACTATCTCACTAATGCAACTACTTACACCACAATGAATTAAGCATAACTCTGCATTTGTTTTCTTTCACAGGTGGCTTGAGCAGATGAAGACTGTGATGTCCAATGACACCCTTCAAGGGAATGACACTGTCTCATGGGCTGCATGGGCTAGCCTTCATCCACAAGTACCAGAGAGCAGTGTCAAGCTCACTTCTCTACTTCCCCTCTTCTATGACCAGGCCAAATCTATCGCCATGATTCGCCATTCAATGGATGTGGTGAAGCAGGCAGTGGAGATTTTGAATCCTGGTCAGGTACCCATCATCACTGTGGATCAACCTCTGTACACGGTGGCAAAACAAATACAGTGGAGCTGGCCAGCGACTCTGTGAAAATCACTTTATTGTGATGTTTGGGGGACTTCACATTGAGATGGCAGTGCTCAAGACACTTGGTGAGCTCCTGGAGGGGAGCGGATGGACAGGAGCACTTGTACAAGCGGGGGTTGCTACTCCTGGAACAGCAGATTTATATTTGAAAGCCTCCCATGTGACCCGCACCCGACACCCTCATCAGATCACAGTCAGCAACCTATATTTTCTCCTACAGAAGGCCTACACTGAGTACAGCAATGACCTGGACGAGGAAAACTATTTAATGTCCCTGGAAGACTGGTGCACTGACAGAGCTTTGACATGTCCCCAGTTCAAATTCTGGTCCATAATACTGCAGCTGGAGCTAGAATTAATGATCTTGTGCGATAAATAAGACAGGCCGAGGTTCTTTGCCTTGGACCACACCCATTATGCCAGGTGGATACCAGTCCACTTGCGTGACATGATTACGTTGAAAGATACTGAACCTGAAGTCAACGGCGAGTTTCTGAAAGGACATTTTGTTGTCCAGAAAACAACAAACAGATTCTCCGCTATTGCCATTGACCAGGCCCACGAACAGAACAATGCCTCTGTGAAAGTGATGTATCAAGTCTTGCACCATGCACACATGAGGAGGCTGATACTCGGGTCATATTACACCTAGAAAATGCTGTGAAGGAAGGGTATAGCAAGGTGACAATACGCACAGTAGACACGGATGTGCTGGTCCTGGCAGTAACGGCAGCCCAACGCCTCCACTTGACTGAGCTGTGGGTTGCTTTTGGAACTGGGAAAAGTTTCCGTAACTTAGCAGCTCATGAGATGGCAAGGGCATTAGGCCCATATCGATGCTTAGCCTTACCCATGTTCCATGCCTTTACTGGATGTGACACAGTGTCATCTTTTGGAGGCAGAGGCAAGAAGACGGCATGGGAGACCTGGAAAACCTATGGTGATGTCACAAGTGCCTTCAGTTCCTTAGCTGCCACCCCAGACAAAATGGACGACTGGATGGAGCCTCTGGAGCGATTTTTGGTATTGCTCTATGACCGCACTAGCAGCAGAAATGGGAAAAGTACTGACATTCTGTACTCGTGTAGAGGTACAATTACTTGTGTAAAAAACTACTTTGGTAAAAGTAGAAGTAGTCATTCAAATAATTACTTGAGTAAAAGTAAAAAAAAGTACAGGCTCTGAAATGTACTTTATGAGTAAAAGTAAAAGTATTTTTACCGGACGTTTCTGTGAACTTATGAAATCTATGAAAATGTTTAATCTACAACACAATTTTATACAATATGTAGTGGGGGTCCCTGCTTCATCTTTCTCTCAGCTAAGGGGTCCCTGCTTCATCTCTCTCTCAGCTAGGGGGTCCCTGCTTCATCTTTCGCTCAGCTAAGGGGGTCCCTGCTTCATCTCTCAATCAGTTAAGGGGTCCCTGCTTCATCTCTCTCTCAGCTAAGGAGTCCCTGGTTCATCTCTCTCTCAGCTAAGGAGTCCCTGCTTCATCTCTCTCTCAGCTAAGGGGTCCCTGCTTCATCTCTCTATCAGCTAAGGGGGTCCCTGCTTCATCTCTCTCTCAGCTAAGGGGTCCCTGCTTCATCTCTCTCTCAGCTAAGGGGTCCCTGCTTCATCTCTCTCTCAGCTAAAGGGGTCCCTGCTTTATCTCTCTCTCAGCTAGGGGGTCCCTGCTTCATCCCTCTCAGCTAAGAGGGTCCCTGCTTCACCTCTCTCTCAGCTAGGGGGTCCCTGCTTCATCCCTCTCTCAGCTAAGGGGGTCCCTGCTTCATCTCTCTCTCAGCTAGGGGGTCCCTGCTTCATCCCTCTCTCAGCTAAGGGGGTCCCTGCTTCATTTCTCTCTCAGCGAAGGGGTCCTTGGCCTGAAAAACTTAAGTTAGATTTGCGAGCTGAACCTATGACACCATTAAAAGTAAATCTAGATAAGGTACTTGGTTCAGATGGTTCTATAGAGTGAGAGGGTATCCCTTGAAAGAATCGCTACACAGGTGATTACAATTGTGGTTAAATCGAAATGATTTTATTATCCTTAGTCTAAGTTTACAATTATTTATGAGCCTATTAAACAATCAGAATGAATTATCATATACAAAAGTGATACTACACCAGATATATATTACATCGGAGCTCCGAGATACACCCCTCTCAAGCTGATCGAGAAGTTTGTAATGGAGTCATATCTCTTTTGACAAAACCTTAAATCTACATGCTAGATTATTATAAAACATTTAAAAATCATCAACAGGAGTCGCTGTTGATCCATCGTAGGGGATCGAGCAGGCGGCTCCCATCCCGTGCGTTCTCGCGACCCATCGTTATGGCGGGCAAGGGCTGTCTCACGGTCTCGGCCTTGATTTTCCTGCATCGAGTCCAGGTGCCCTGGAATGCATCTCCCTAAACTCCCTAAACTCATGAGCGTCGCGCCTGTCACAGACATGCGCAGAGCAAGTTCTGTCAGGGAACTCAGTGCAGTGAGCATGGCCTGCTATTGGACCACATCAGCTCCACGTACACATCCACTCATCCATTCACATTCATCTCATTCTCAGACCGCTCTATTTAAGCTGGAAGTCTGCGCTTCTCATCCTGCTTGCTTTAGCTGCACACTGCTGCTGTGCTGCTGCTCATTCATTTCAGTACTGTGCTAAATTGCTGCTCAGTAGCCTGCCTACCTGATGTGGGTCCGTTTCTTGCTGCTTCTTTTTGCGATGATGTCATCTCCAAGCGGTTTGCTTCTTACGGGCTCGGATATGGACGAAGCCGATATTCTGGCTGATCCCCTGGTCGATATAACACCAGTGGCTGTGACTGCCATTCCAGCGACTGCAGGGGAAGAAGACAATCTTCAAGTCCGCCGGAGCTTCCGTATAACCCAGAAGCAGCTGTCAATACGGGACTGGCCAGTCAACAAAATTTTAGAAAATCTTTTTCTCCATGAGATTTCACCCCCCTTGGGGTTGTCACACATCGAGCTGTTTGACTTCTTCTTGTCTGTCATCGAAGAAGGCGAAGCCCGGTATGGCGATTCTACCGCACACAAAAAAGCTGCATCAAAAAGAAAGAACACCGCGCCGGCCGCTGCCGCTACATCATCCAGATCAACCAAAAAATCAAGGAATCCCTCCTCCGCCTCTGCTATTCCACCAGGAGACGATCCAGTCCTGTCAGCTCTGCTAGACATTAAAGCATCCATCGGCCAGATGAACAACCGTATCACCACACTGGAAAATCCAGCAATAGCTTCCACGTCAGGCTCTGCGTCCAACTTTTTCAGTCACCTGCCGGCCGGGCCAGGTCCTGCTGCTGCTGCTACTCCTTCTGTCGCTGTACCGTTGTCTCTCACTACTACGACTCCTCCTCCTCCGACTCCTCCTCCTGCTCCTCTCCCAGACGTCCCGTCCAGGACAGTCATGTTCCCGCAAAGAACCCTGGGAACTGCAGTCCCAGCGATGGCTACAGGAGTTCCGTACATCTCTCCTGCTGCGGGTATATCCGCGAGCCTGCGCAGCCAAATTATAGCAGGTAACGATGTTAACCTTGTTAAAATTCTCTGTGCTGCTGACATGATTGACCAACGTCTAGTAGACTGCGGGGATTTCACTTTCTCTCTAAAAGAGAGCGACCCGCGCTTATTAAAAAGTCTGACGCTGGCAGAGTTTAACGTAGGTTATGGAGTCTTCAGAGATGTTTTGTGTGAAGAGTTTCCAGAGAGGAGAGTTGAATTGGACTGTTACCTGGCTATTATATCCGACCTGGCGCTGTCGTATGGCGGAACGCTCTTTTATGAGTATCATAAATCTTTCTCTAGCAAAGCGGCTATGTATTTGCAAAGGTTCAACACACGTCTCGATTGGGGCGTGTTGGACCTGGAACTATTCAGCAGGCACTTTACTGGTCACCGTTCCCTGTCTTGCTCCATTTGTGGTTCATTTACCCACTCTGCAAGCCTCTGTCCCAGGGCAGCGTTTAAAGCTTCTTACCCCAGCAAACCCGCGCCGTTCAGATCCAGTGGTGCTTTTGGTTCTGACAAAGAGCATGTGCAACGACAGCCATCCAAGGGCTGTGTGCCCACGCCGGTCCCGCCCGGCGTTTTCGGGGAAGAGAAAATAAAACACCCATCAACCCCGATCAACGTGCCTGAACTCTCTCATTGTTTATCTAAACACCCAAACAGATGTTTCGTTAACTACCTCATCACTGGTTTAGTGCAGGGGTTTGTGGCAGGCCTCTGTTACTTGCCAAAAGTCTCTTTCGTGTGTAAAAATTTGCTTTCTGCACTCAGAGAACCAGCAGTAGTAGAGACTTTAATAGAGAAAGAGGTTAAGAAAGGGTTTGTGATTGGTCCGTTTACTAAAGCTCCATTTCCTATATTTAGGATCAGCCCAATTGGAGTTGCAACGCGTAAATATTCTGGCAAAAAGAGGCTAATTATTGACTTGTCAGCCCCTCACAATAATTCTAGTCATCCCAGTGTTAACAGTTTAATTCCACTTGAACAGTTTTCTTTATTTTACGCTACAGTTGATCACGCAATCAAATTCATCAAACAGGCAGGTAAAGGCGCTTGGTTAGGTAAGGCAGATATTTCAGACGCCTTTAAAGTCATGCCTCTTCATCCCTCCCAGTGGCATCTCTTTGGGATTAAATGGAAGTCCAAATTTTATTTTGCAGTCCGTTTAACTTTTGGATGTCGCAGTAGCCCCCGCATTTTTGACACGCTGTCCGAAGCACTATGCTGGATATTATTGAACACTTGCAAATTGCCTTTCGTGTTACATTTGCTAGACGATTTTCTGGTGGTTGATTTTCCCAACTCTGTTCCTGCTAAATGCATTGATGCCGTTAGAGGGCTTTTCAGTAAATTAAATGTGCCTCTCTCAGAGGAAAAAACGGTGGGGCCTGCTACTAACCTTGAGTTTCTTGGCATAGTGTTAGACAGCAATTTAATGCAAGCGTCTCTGCCTACAGAGAAACTCGATCGCATTCGAGAAATCATTTCTGCTTTCACAACTGCTGCTAAGGTTATTTCTAAACGCGAATTGCTTTCTTTGCTGGGCCACCTTAATTTTGCAATGCGCATTATTCCTCAGGGTCGCGCTTTTATTTCAAGACTTCTTGATCTGGCAAAATCTGTGCATGATTTGCATGATGAAATCACTCTAGACGAAGGATGCCGCTCAGATTTACGTTTCTGGTCACGGCTGCTAAATGATTGGAACGGCATTTCTTTTTTTTATAATGATTTGGTTGAAAATTCTGCCTCTTTAGCGTTCTACACGGACGCAGCTCCTTCGTGCGGTTTTGGGGGAGTGTACAGAGGGGAATGGTTTTCAGATAAATGGCCAGTAGAAATAATATCTTTACCAGCAGATGTGAAGTCTATTGCTTTATTTGAGATTTACCCTATAGCAGTGGCGTGCATTTTGTGGGGAAAATTCTGGAATAGGAAACGGATCACTGTGTTCTGTGACAATGAAGCTGTGGTCGGAATAATTAATAAAGGGCGCTCATCTGTTCCAGTTATTAATAGGGTAATCAGGCGTATAACTTGGACCTGTGTTATGGATAATTTCATTCTAAGGGCTGCTTTTATTCCAGGGTTTAACAACAACGTAGCTGATGCTTTGTCCCGTTCTAAATTACAGGAGTTTCATGCCCTATGCCCAGAGGCAATGCCGACGGGTTTGAAATGCCCAGCATTCAGTCAAACAGTGCTAGACTAAATTGTGTCTTGTCAACTTATTTAACTGCAGCAGCCAGTTATATGAGGTTAGGTCTGTCAAAATCGACATTAAAAGCCTATGACTCTGCATGGTCCTACTTTTCGTCTTTCTGTGCTGCTTTCTGTGTATCTCCTCTCCCCGTCAACATGTCTGTAGTATGCGCTTTTTTAGTGCACTGTTTTGAGTCTCGCAAAATTCAGCCTTCCTCCATCAAAGGCATTTTAGCAGGGATTCAGTTTCATCTCCGCTGCAGAGATCCTACAGTGAGTAGTTTACTCGGCAATCCGTCCGTCCGTCTCCTCCTTAATGGGTTTAAAAAACAAAACCCAAGAGTTAAAGATAAACGCCTTCCTATTACACTTTCAGTACTCCACACATTGGTGCTCAAACTCCGTCAAGGGTTTTTTGGTCCATTCATAGATCTTTTGTTAGAATCAGTTTTTCTCACTGCTTTCTATGGGTTTCTGAGATGTGGTGAATTTTGCACGGCTACTTGTTCATTTAATCCCACGCATGATCTTTCCACATCTGACTTGATCTTTGATGCTCACTTTTTTACCATCAAATTAAAACACTCAAAAACTGACTATTCTGGCAAAGGCATATCTGTGGTAATAACAGAAACTAACACTGATCTTTGTCCTTTCTCTTCCATGTCACGCTATCTGCAATGCCGTTCACCTGCCAATGCCAACGAGCCACTGTTCATGACGGATTCTGGGAAAGCCATGTCTGGTCTTTGGTTCTGCAAAAAACTTCGACTTCTGTGTCAAGGCTGTGGGCTCCCTTCCGATCGCTACACATCTCACTCCTTCAGGATAGGAGCCGCTACCACAGCAGCATCAAAAGTGCCAGCTGCCACGCTCAAAGCTTTGGGCCGGTGGTCCTCTGCAGCCTATGAAAGTTATGTTAGGCTAAACACAAAGGACATTCTTCAGGCTCAAAAACTAATGAGTGAATAATGTTGTAGCTCGCTGCTTACTGCTAATTACCTTAATACTGCTGTTATGGGTATAATAAATACTCTTAAAGGTGTTGCTGCAATGCTTGTTAATTTATAAAGCAAAAGAAAAGAAAAGGAAAAGAAAAAGGAAAGAAAAAGAAAAAGGAAGAAAGCTGCTCCAGGTGGTGCATGGGTACTGATTACTGATTTCTTATTTAAGAGATAGAATGTCCTTTTCGATTCCTACTCGTGGTGCGGCACCCGTAAGGTGGACATCACTTTATGACACCGTTTAGGACACCTGAAGTTCAGGATCAGCAGGCGCTCTGCTGAACACATAGATTTTATCACATAATGCTAGTATGGCCAGTGTCTGATCCAAGAGAAGAACACAGCTGTGTTTCTGTCTCCAAGAATGGGGGGATATCGGCATGGTCTTCCTGTATCAGGAGACGGTAGGTGCTCTACTGACACATAGATTTTATCACATAATGCTAGTATGGCCAGTGTCTGATCCAAGAGAAGAACACAGCTGTGTTTCTGTCTCCAAGAATGGAGGGATATCGGCATGGTCTTCCTGTATCAGGAGACGGTAGAGGCTCTACTGTACACATAGCTTAAGGTTGGTGCTGAATGATCTGCTTTTTTGGGGGATTCTGACATTGCGCAGTTTACGCTGTTTTGGGGGATTCTGAGTCCCTATGGTTGGGAAATGCGCTTTATCAGAGTACCTAAAAGCAGATCCAATTCATCGCCAAACCATAATAAATATATTGCTCATAATAAATATATTGCTCATTTTATATTCAATAAATATATCTTATCCTTCATTATTTGTCTTTTCTATTTATGAGTTGTCCTGACAGAAATGAGCGTCGCGCCTGTCACAGACATGCGCAGAGCAAGTTCTGTCAGGGAACTCAGTGCAGTGAGCATGGCCTGCTATTGGACCACATCAGCTCCACGTACACATCCACTCATCCATTCACATTCATCTCATTCTCAGACCGCTCTATTTAAGCTGGAAGTCTGCGCTTCTCATCCTGCTTGCTTTAGCTGCACACTGCTGCTGTGCTGCTGCTCATTCATTTCAGTACTGTGCTAAATTGCTGCTCACCCTCCACCACCCCATGCTACCACCTGTTGTTTTGGATCTGCTGTTTATGTACTGGGGATTCTGAGTCCCTATGGTTGGGAAATGCGCTTTATCAGAGTACCTAAAAGCAGATCCAATTCATCGCCAAACCATAATAAATATATTTCTCATAATAAATATATTGCTCATTTTATATTCAATAAATATATCTTATCCTTCATTATTTGTCTTTTCTATTTATGAGTTGTCCTGACAGAATTATATTATGTCTAACACTGTCTACTGTATTGGAGGTTATACTGAAACTGAGGAACTGTTACACTGAGTTTGCTCCAGGAGATGACAATTGACATCATAGCTATTATCAGTTGGCACTACAATGAATCTATACAATAGTTTTAGACCAAAAAGACTAACTTTATGAAATCATTAAGGCACTCTGACCTTAAAGTAAGTTTGCCTGCAGCCAGTAAATCACTCTGCTCGAGGAGAGAGAGAGAGAGAGAGAGAGAGAGAGCGAGAGAGAGAGAGAGAGAAGACCTCTTTAAACTATGATCTCATCTCCTGCTCTGATAAACAGTTTTTTTGATATAAGGGTATATTGACGCAGTTATACTAACACTCAACACTATTAGACCTACAAATTATTCAAATATACGCACAGTATAAAAATCTAACTATTAGTGTATTGCTCAAATAATCAGAATAGCTTAGTTTAATTCTGAAAACACTCTAATTTCCTTACACTTTAAACAATTTCCCCCCAATTTTTTTTTTTACAGTTTGAACAAAATATTTTACATTGAGGTGCCCAGATGTCTGTAGTGCCCACCTATCCTGTTACTGTTACCATACTACAGAGACAGTCAGTCAGACAGACAGACAGACAGACAGACAGACAGACACAGCATGAGATGGCATTAACAACTGTACTGTACTTCATTCAAACACAGCAAGTGAGCCCACTAGACAAGCCTACTTCGAAGTAAACGCACACGCGCGCGCGCACACACACACACACACACACACACACACACACACACACACACACACACACACACACACACACACACAGCTTTTGCGATGCTCAGGCTGACATTATGCCGCTCGCTCGCAGTCGCACGTTATGTGCTTGATTTGTCGTTCTATCGGCGCTTTGTGTTTGGTTGTTGTAGATGAACTCACCTACACACACACACACACACACAGCCTTTTTAACAGGTCTCAGACGCGATCAGACCGACGAGTCATATTAGCTCGTGGTCAACTGAAACTAACTTCCCCTAAGGACTTCAAAATAAGAGCCACTGGTAATGATTGATTAACTTAGTTTTATTTTGGTGTCTACTTACAGGAAGTATATACCCATTTGTAGTAACGTGACACACAGAGCTATAAATAACTCTTGCGCTTCTTTTCTTTTGATCTGCGCGCAACATTAAAACTAAAGTAGCCTGTTTTGAAAATGTACTGAGTAGAAAGTACTAGTACTTGTGTTAACATATAAAAGTAAAAAGTATTCCGATAATAAATACTGAGTAAAGTACAGATACTCAAAAAAAGTATTTTGTTACAGTAACAAAGTACTTGTACTTCGTTACTTCCCATCTCTGGGCATCAGTGAATCAGGCACGGAAGCAGCTATTCACCCAGAAGGGCAGGACAATTGATGGACTCCCCCCAACACAAGCTGCACTGATTCAACAGGTGAATACAAATAATTGAATCCACTTCTTTACACTTGTAAACCTGTGACCTGACAATAAAGTTTATTCTAATGTTGACAGGTGGATGGGAAGTGCACTGGACCACACTGCCAGAAGCGAGCCTGGCCTGTCGGGAACTCCTCCACTGTGGTTGCAAAAAGGGATGCAGTGGACAATGCAGATGTGCATTCTTGACTCTCACATGTCACAGTTTGAAAACATGTACAGTACTACATCATGACATATTTTGATGGGTTTATTATTATTTAATTAACTGAATGCCAGATATATGTAGTTAGGTAGTTACTAGCAATAAGTTGTAAATAGTACCATTGTATTTCTCATCCTTGAAAATGTAGGATTAGTCACCAGAATCAAGATCCTTGTTAAGTCAAGGCTCAGAAAGGGAGCTTTGACTTAGTGCTGAGAGCCTAGCGTCAATCCTCTTCCTACTGGCCCATGAATAGTCAGAACTACACCCCTGCTCTATGCTAGTGCCCTGCTCTACACTACACTACCCAGAATGCAGCAGCAAAATGGCCGCTCATTACCTGATGGGAAGCACCTGAAAAGGAGTGGAGGTGCTCAGTCATTATACAAACACACTTCAGAGAGAAGGAACTCCAAGTTCTACCAAAGAAGTTCAGCCCAAAGACGCCAATGGTCGGTGAACTGGTTTTATTTACTTTGTTTTGCAATGACGTCACCCGCTGCTTCTCTCCATCACAGAGAGTCAAACAGTGATCCTTAGGTGAGCGAACGGCGCCATCTGGTGGAAAACCACTGAAAACACAACACTCGTCAAACTCGTCAATGTCAGGCTGTGCCTTACCATAATCTGACGAGAAATCTTGTCAGTGACAAGCAAAGAGTTAAAGAGCCCGTAAACAGGCAGCAGTTTTTCTCATAGACATATAAAGGTAGATGCCTCCTCCGGCTCTGAGGCGGCTGTATCTCGGGCGCGCTTCCGCTTCCGCAGGGCAAGTGGGAAACTTCCGCGTGCGTCACAGAAGAGGACGTTCGGTAGGCCAATCAGAGGCAGGTGGGGGCGGGACAACTAGATTCTGACAAGTCCTAGAAAAGACGCGCTGTGATTGGCTAGTAGTCAACGTGCTGTGATTGGCCAGTAGTCACTTTGAGTGGCAGCGTGCCCCCTCTTATATGGCGGCCGCGATACAGGTCGCTCCAACAAACTGCAGCGGCCAATGAGGTATCTAGGTTTCTATATCTATGGTTTTTCTGGACGTTTTTCTGTTCCTGCACCTGTGTGGTGTCATCAGTCTCAATGATGCCCGGCCCCAGAACCAATGAGCCATCGAGATACAATGGCGTGCCTATGATATAAGTTAGACTGCACAGCCATCCTGTGGCCAGAATAATTATTAATTCACTGCCTTCGTGCCATGCACATCCCAAACAAAACATTATGACCCACGCCAGAGTCGAAACGCACCCTCTAACACTACCAAGTCGCCACACAGTCAGGAGGATTGCCAGGTTGGAGAAAACAAGCAACCAGGTCAGTGTTGCCAGATTGTGCGTGAGAAACAAGCAACCAGGTTCATGAAAAAACAAAAGCCAGAGGGAGCGAGACAGTGGATCTATATAAATAATATACATATCCATATGGATATTATATGGATATTTATATATATTCTAGGCTACTAGAGCTCTGTGCGCGGCTAGAGGGGCAGGGCACCCGGACCTCTAGTCCTATATTACAATTGAGAAAAATCAGCACTTCCTGTCCCCCGCTGAAGCCACCCCCCTGAAGCCAATTCATTGTTTCAGTATCAACACAACAACAACATATCACATGTCACTCCAACACTAGCCACAACGTGCACACTACATTTACGCATTGTTTCGTCCACTTTCCATTGCTCTCTATACATTTGCCTCTTTGTAGCATAATTATTATCGTCCAACAATATTTTGCCAAAGTAGCGACCACACCGGCTTAAGTTTCGTTTTTGCCTCCGGGTGTTGCCACATAAATGAAAAACAAGTGAAAAGTAGGCCAAAGTCACAAAAATGTGATCTATGAGTTGTCCTGACAGAACTGTATTTCACTCTCTACACTAGAAAAAGTGCTCCTTGGAGTAATAATAATAATAATAATAAATTTTATTTGTAACGCACTTTATATTTGAAGCAAATCTCAAAGTGCTACAGGATTAAAAAACATAAAAAGAAAGAGAAAACAACAATAAAAAAGTAAAACAGTGAAATGAATAAAATTCAGATCAAGTCAGCAGGCACAGTAGAAGTTTAAAATAAAAATAAAACAACTACATCTCTGTCTATGCAAATGCCTTGTTAAAAAGGAAGGTTTTTAGGCCCTTTTTAAAAATGTCAATCGACTGTGGTGCTCTCAGATGGTCCGGGAGGGCATTCCATAGTCGAGGAGCAGCTGAGCAGAAGGCCCGATCCCCCATGGTGCGGAGATTTGTTGTGCGGGGCTCCAGTACGTTTGAGTTTCTGGAGCGGAGTGAGCGGGTGGAGCGGGTGGAGTTCGGGGGTTTGATGAGTTCCTTTAGGTAGGAGGGGGCATTGCTGTAGATGCACTGATGAGTGAGGAGGGAGACCTTGTATTCAATTCTGACGGAGATGGGGAGCCAGTGTAGTGAATGGAGGATGGGTGTGATGTGTTCGTATTTCCGCACTCTCATCAGGATCCTAGCAGCACTGTTCTGGATGTACTGGAGCTTCTGGATGCTCTTGAGTACAGATGCTCTTGAGTACAGGTCTCCACCAGGTCAGGTAGGTTATTGTGGCCTCCTGGTGGCGCTATAATAGGCCAATGTGAAAAGGGTGGAATTTCTTCTTAGGCCTTTCAATCGGACAATGCATTTTGGCATTAGGCATTTTGTTCCAAAAATTAGTTTTGCTAAAGTAATCCTGCTGGTGGCGCTATAACCAATGTGAAAAGGGTGGCATTTCTTCCTCAGCCTAGTGGAAAGTTTCACAGAAATTGCACGCTGCATTCATGTTTTGAGGCATTTCGTTCAAAACTGACCTCTCCTGCAAACTTTGGAAGCCAATGTTAGCCAACTAGGATGGAAAATGAAAAATCGGACAGACCTGTGTTGATCACATGACTATAGAGATACTGTGTACCGATTTGCCTGATTTTTAAACAGAATCTGTAGGAGTAATATCCAAAAATGTGTTTTGCACAAATCGGCCTCCTGGTGGCGCTCGATGTGAAAAATGCAGGGGATACGTTTTAGGCCTAATGCAAACAGTATCAAACTAGGGGTCCCTGAAATGAAAAAGGTTGAGAGTCACTGAACTTAACTATACTGGAACCCCAGTCTACACTGTGAAATCCTCAGTGTTCATTTAACTTTGAGGGTCCATATTATGGTTCCATTTGTACAATCTCAGTCCATTTGGAACCCCTGGTGGTCCTCGGACCCCCACGTTGAGAACCAGTGGGCTAATAGTGCACATCTGACTGTAAGGGCAAATACACAACAGTCTATTTTGACCAGACATCCCTGTTTGTCGGTCACATCCGTCTGACACATTTACCAACTATGGAGTCACTCTCCAGACTGGTCACACTTCCTGGCAGAGATGTGCGCTCCACTGAGCATGTGAACATTTCTAGTGCTTTTTAGCAGTGGTCTGGTGGAAAGTAACTAAGTACATTTACTCAAGTGCTGTACTTAAGTACAATTTTGAGTTTTTTTTTTTTTTTTACTTTACTGGAGTATTTACCAATACCTTTGTGCTTTGAATTCCGGACTTTTACTTGTAAATTTCTATATTAGTGTATTGATATTTTTACTTAAAGATGGAGTGCCATGATATTTTTCAACCCTAAAACCTGATCATAAGGTATTATTATTATATAAGGATTTGTTTCACAAAAAAAAAAGTGTACAGTAAGTGTTAAAATGTTGTTTTTATGTAGACACACCCACCAGTTCATTAAGTATACCTGGTTTCACTTAGCACCACCCATCTAATCCAGTCCCTCCGCCTCCTCCTATAAGACCACCCACCTGTCCTAGTCCTTCCCCCTTATCACTAAAGGACTGCCCATGGTTCTGCCCATTTGTTTACAAAATGGCAGGAGGACAAATTGGACAAATACAGCCATATATGTTTGAACCTGAATCTAGTTCAGATGAAGATGAGGAGGAAGAAGAAGAACTACTCCATAGCCTCATCAACCCTTTGCTCAAATCCCAAATGCTCATGTGTGCAACGGATAAATAAAAGGCTTCAACAGAACCATCAGTTGTCATACATTCTTACACATGTGCCATGGTGATGTTGATATTATCCTGTGATCCAAGTAGAACTTTATCTTGCAATGACTATGGTATCCATTACATCAGTGACATTATTTATAGCATCACTGCACACATTTTACTATCATTACAATGCATTTGTATTCCTTCAACCTGACATTCCCATTTAAATGGGCTATGTATTCTTTCCATACATCCCCTTACTAGAAAATGGAAATATAAGCTACAGTATATTACAGTAGGCATATGCATATAAAACGTCTAACTAGATGCTCTTATAATGTATTCAGAGCCATTTCCACCTTGATAATACACTTCTGTTTGCAGAGGCACAAATAATTTGTCTCTTTTTTGTATGTATCTAATCCAACTGAACTAGCTCTAGCGACCCTAACGTTGGCTGAGACTGTATGACTCGAGTTGGTCCCGCCCGTGTCGGTATGTTCTGCCGATTTAATGTAAATGTTTTACCTTCTGAACATCGTATGAAAAATCTAAAGCTAGGCGCCGTAACCTACATATGTCTGTTGCTCCGACGGCGTGAAACAACGCATCGATGGGCTCAAACAACCGTTTAAAACCTTAGTTTGTTGGCAGCCTGCGTTGAATTAACATGGAGGCTCGTCCCTGATCTAACTCTACGCCATGTTAAACGGCGATGCGCGTTCACGACCAGCACTGTCTCTGCACGTTGAATTCAACGCAGAGTCGCAGACCGGCAGAGTCGTAACAACAGACGACTGTAGGTTACCGCGACTACCGTTACATTTTCCATACGATGTTCAGAAGCGATCTTATTGACGCTGAACTAAATCCCACAACTAAACGGTGGGGGAGGTCACAGACACAAGGCTATGTCAAACCGATTCATGCTCCTAAATCATTTTATTGGGGCTCGCGGATGTTTTAATTTACCGGTAACGCTCCTGAGGTGCTGCTTTCTGTGTCTCCAGGATAAATCGTCGGAATATAACCTGGCTTCAGTACTTTCCTGTTTGTAATCCCATATTGACTTGCACTAAGTTGGTGAAGCAGTCATCAACAAAATGGGAACTACACACCCGAAGCCTGGTAGAGGGGGCTGAGGGAATAATCCTGTCTTTATAAATGAAATTAAGCCATTGATCACGTTTGTCCGTGTCAATGGGCAAAGTGTGAAACAACTGTTTGATAGCTGTCACACAGCAGTTAGGCACAGAACAACCTGCCATGGTCACACACGTGTGTTTGAGGCAGCTCCGCCCACAAAAGGTTGTAGTATAAATGACAATGATAATGAGGGGAGGTGCGGTGGGTGGGTATGGGCATTGTTACGTCGGTATGTCGCTGTTTTTGGATTGGCACGTTTGACTCTCAAGGTTTCAGCCTCCAGGAAAAAACTCCAAATAGTCAGAGAAGACATGAAACACCTTAAAACCACCAGCGGGGGCCTTAATGAAGTTCTATCAACCTCATAGACACATGAAAAACAGAAAAAGTGCAAAAACATGGCACCACCTCTTTAAGTAAATAATTTTAGTACTTTTTCCACCTCTGGTTTTTAAGCCATATGGCTGCCAATTCCCACCTGATGTCATGTGGGGGTTCTGACTGCTCCATAACTGCTAGCTTGCATAGTGTCTTCAGTGTTGGACTGAAATCGAGTTGTTTGTTTACTTTGCATCCTTCCAATACCTCGGAGAAGGGCCTTTCCCCTTGGGCAACCAACCTTCTTCCAGGAGAAGGACACTGGGTTAAATGTCCACAGATCATGTAAGTACTCTTTCCAGTATCCACCATATATGTACAGCTCTCCATTAAATACAAAGGCTGGAATGAACATAGCGTTGTTCTGGGAGAGGCTGTGCGGAAGGAGTGCTCAGCCAGCTGTTGGTCTCTGTGTCAAACACTCTGACCTTGTTGTAACCCCCCAGGCCCTCATAGCCCCCAAATACAAACATCTTTGTCCCGATGGTGGTGGCAGAGTGACTTGATGAAGCAGGTGGTGGCGTTTCACACACCAGCACCACCGTCAAACAGTGTCACAAACTACAATAATTATTAAAGTCTGGTAAGCGGGACGTGCACAAACGGGAGAAAACTGTCCGTGGCTTCTGATTGGTCTGTTGGGGGACACCATGTCTATAATTAGACATTTGTTGCTGGCTATTTTGCTGGCTATTTGTGCTATCATGTTATCATAACCTTTGACTGTACTACCTGTACTGTTAATAATCATGTTATAAGGTATTCAATCAATCAATCAAACCATCAAATCAGTTTCCTGTCTCTCTACAGTCTTATTGAAATAAGGCAAAACAAAATGCACAATCCCCGTCATTGGGGTGGGGGTGGGGACGCGGGCATTGTTAAATGGGATCCATGAAGGTCTATGATTAGAACAAGATTACACACATTAAACATTGGCACATGGACTTTTCATTAAGCTTAATTGTGTAAATGACAGCAGGACATGCAGAATTGATAGTGACCTTTACAGGGAAAAAAAGTGAAGAGTGGCGGTTTATATTTTACTTTTCAAAGTCAGAGATAGATTGTGCAGTGGTCTCCCATTACCCTTTGAGATGTCAAAGTCCATGAAGGTAAATGTCCAAGTGCCAAATAAATTGTACATCTTCACTTATTGATGGGGTTTCAGAAGTCAGTCTGTTTATTTATATTTTGTTAATAACATGGTTACAAAACAAAATGATTGAGTAGATTAAACCCCCCTAGATGATTGTCCCCCTCATTGAGGACATTTACACCTGTATTGTGAGATCACAGTTTTGATCACCCAGGATGCTAATGGTGAACCGGCCCATCAACACCTAAGATGCATTGAAATGTAAAGTGTGACCAGGTCTATGAAGACTGAAGACAGCTGTGTGTTAGCTTGTGATTGGTTTAGAGAGGTTTCTATTGTTCTTTTTGGCCAATAGTTCAAAGCAGTTAGTGGTTCTACCCCAGACTCTCCAGTATAAGAAGAGTTGGTATGGGTCATTTTTTCCACAACTCCTCCAGGATATCAATCATTTCTGACCAGATCTGACTGTGGACTCCAGACTTCAGGTGAAGATGAACTCTGTCAACCTCAACTCTGCTGAACAGGAGGGAAACAAAGACCTTGGTATGTTACTTACTCTCCCTGCTTTTTCATTTTTTTACCTGTTCTGACATATTTCCGTCATGTTTTGTTGCTTTTCCTTTAAGTAAAAAATACAAGTTTCAGTATGAATTGCATTCTCAAAATTAAGATGTGTTTCATTGTAATTTGACCTGTAGCTTTGATGTAATTTCAGTTGCCTCACAATTCCTTCAACCACACATTCACTATATGATGCTAAAACTTGTAGTAGGGTACTACTTAGGTCTTAAGTAACAGCTTACCTAAACTTATATATTTAGTTATCTAAAAGCTTGCAATGTGTTGCATCATAAGTTTTTGTGAGTTTGTGGCATGGCTATTTTAGCCCCATTTGAAGATAGTATTTGTATTCATGTTTTGAATGTAATTCTTAGTTACTTCCCCAATACAATTTGGCGATTTAATGTATAATTAATTTATTGATAACAATTTGCAATTTTAAGTCTGTGAATTACTGTCTACCTCTGAACAATCCTTACGTTGTATTATTTTCCAATCCAGTGTTGCATCATCAGTCTGGCTTCCCTCACCTGCCAGAGGTGAATTAACAAAGAAGCTTGGCTAAGCAGGAACTTAAAATACACCAGATAATTCACACTGGAGAGAAACCCTATGGATGTGATCAGTGTGGAAAACAGTTACCTATAATGAAAAACCTTAAAAGACACAAGAGAATTCACACTGGAGAGAAACCCTATGGGTGTGATCAGTGTGGACAACACTTCTCTAGAATGTTCAGTCTTAAAATCCACCAGAGAATTCACACTGGAGAAAAAGCCCATGGATGTGATCAGTGTGGTCAACACTTATCTACAATGAAAAACCTTAAAATACACCTGAGAGTTCACACAGGAGAGAAACCCTATGGATGTGATCAGTGTGGTCAACACTTCTCTCAAATGACCAGCCTTAACAATCACCGGAGAATTCACACTGGAGAGAAACCATATGAATGTGATCAGTGTGGAAAACACTTCTCTATAATGTCCAGCCTTAAAAGCCACCAGAGAATTCACGCTGGAGAGAAACCCTATGGGTGTGATCAGTGTGGACAACACTTCTCTATAGTGGCCAACCTTAAAATACACCAGATAATTCACACTGGAGAGAAACCCTACGGATGTGATCAGTGTGGACAACACTTCTCTCAAATGGCCCACCTTAAAAGCCACCAGAGAATTCACACTGGAGAGAAACCCTATGGGTGTGATCAGTGTGGACAACACTTCTCTAGAATGGCCCACCTTAAAAGCCACCAGAGCATTCACACTGGAGAGAAACCCTATGGGTGTGATCAGTGTGGAAAACACTTCTCTGACAAGTCCAGCCTTAAAAAACACCAGATAATTCACACAGGAGAGAAACCCTATAGATGTGATCAATGTGGAAAAGCTTTTAGTCATTCAAATGATTTAAAAGGTCACAAGGTTGTACACACTGGATTTAAACAGTTTCCTTGTTGTCAGTGTGGTCAGTGTTTTACTACTTCAAGTAACCGAAAACGTCATGAGCGCACACATAAAGATACATCTGATTAGTGTGAACAGTAAGACAACAGCTTCATTATAGAAGACGAGAAACATCAGCACGCCCACATAACCAAGTGTAACATGATGATCCATTATAGTCTGTTTAAACAATGGTTTATTAAGATGGCTTAACTGTCATACACATATTACATGTATATGAGCATGTTGATTCTAGATGTGAACAATAGGATGGGTAATAACATTTATTTGTTGAGATTTCCAAGTCCATAAAGTAATGTTTCCAAGTTTCAAAGAGACATTAACAATGTACATCTTCACTTGTAGTCAAGTTATAGAAGTTAGTCTAGTTATTTCACTTTTATTAATACAAGTTACAAAGGTTACAAGGTTACAAAACAAAGGCTTCAGTAGATTAGACTTTCACTGTCCATGTTAGATATTACCTTTGAGCAAAAATAAAAGGCTGGAGATCGAGGCTAGATATTACGTGGACCTGGTCTCCTCCCCATCACACAATGGTTAATAATGAGAACATTGCACATCCCATCTTAAGATCTGCACTATATGTTATTTATGATTACAGACTCCTGCTTTGACTCTGACAGTGTCTGTACTTTTGGATTTTGGATTTCTACTGACTTCTACTTTAATATTGTGTTATATTGTTGAATTATGTTGACACTGTACAGGTGTTCACATCATTGACATTATATATCATGTACATCCATGCATATATTCTTTGGATAGATATATATGTTCATATATTGAAGAATCAATTCCATGTCAATGATTGATTATTGTGTTATCACTGTATTTGTAGAAGGTTGCATAACCCTAAGTGTAGTCATGGACTCTGACCTGAATTTAAACAACCACGTTAACACAATCACAAAGTCAGTCTACTATCACCTCAAATATATATCACAGGTTAAAGGACTTATGTCTCAGCAGGATCTAGAAAAACATGTCCATGCATTCATCTTCAGTAGACTTTACTACTGTAACAGTGTCTTTACAGGTCTCCCTAAAACAATCAATCAGACTGCAGTTGATTCAGATAGCTGCTGTTTGGGTCCTTACTAATACCAAGAAAGTGAAGCATATCACTCCAGTTCTTAAATACTTACACTGGCTCCCTGCGTGACAAAGAATACTTTCAAAATATTGTTTTGTTTCCCATGCCTTTGATCAAGTTATAATTCTTCCTCTTCTGCACTGTAATTGTTTTTGTTATTTTTTACTTATTTTGTTTTATGTTATAATTGTGTTTCCTTTGCTGGAAGTGTTGTGTATAAAGCACATTGAATTGCCTTGTTGAATGTGCTATACAAATAAAACTACCTTTCCATAAATTCATGTTATAGATTCTATGTCCCATAGCATATTTCCATAGCAATATTCATTGGCTAGAGATAGGTTCATATATTGAAACTAACAATGTAAATTATGTCATATGTAACCGGGTGGAGTTTTGATGTGCCCTGTATTGGTGTCTATATGTGGGTGTGTCATTGAGACCAACTAATTGCTTGTTTCATTGATTGCAGGTGTTTGTGGGTGTGGTGCCAGTGCCCTTTAAAAGCAATGTGTTCTGGCACAAAGCCAGACTGAACATGGAGCGAGCAGAGTGGGATCCAGCGTGACTGCCAAGGGATGTTTTTATAGTATGGGGTTGATTTGTAAATGTCTAATGCTTATGGTTAAAATTGTTAACCAACTAAGTGAGGCAGCTTTCTGCGAAGGCGTGCTGCACTCTGCTCGCCCCGTGGTAAGTGTTTTTAGGTATTACGTGCACGTAATGTTAGCTTGTTTCTGAAAAATGTATTTGTTTTATCTGGTAATGTTTTAAACCCACTTATTTATTGGAATGTTGGTCCTCCCTCCTTTTATATGCCATATCTCATTGAGATTGCAGTAAACCCCCTTTGTAGTGTTGTGTGCTTTGTTTGCTGTGTATTAATTTGTGTTTATTGAGTCAACAATGAAATGGTAATTTATTGAGGAAGACCATGACTAATTTATTAATGTGGCCTAATGCACTGTTTTAACTTGATATGAATAAAATGTCAACTTTAACCTGGTGTCTTCCCTGAGCCTCCCTACCCAGTTCTTCCAAAGCTCTGTTACGAACCTCCTTTTCTTAAGTTAAAGCCTTAATTGGTTGTTGGTGAAATTCCAACTGGCGTAGTCAGTAGTTATGTTTTTAGTAACCTCAAAAGTCCATTTGGTTACATTTGGCGTAAGTCGGCAGGACAGAGCACTGGGTGGGAGCTAGGTGAGGAACATCATGGTGAGACTGAAGGTGGAATTTGCTCTTTTGCCAGACCAGCAATGTTTTTAATTGGTTTTATCAAAGTAATGTGTTTTGCCCCATTACCCCTGTGTGTGAGATGTGTAATCTAGGGGGAGAGAGCCGCTGAGGCGGTTGGCCTCTGCAGCTCCAGTGCGGGTCCAGGCTTTCCCGTCAAGGGACTGGGCGTTAAGAGGCTTGATCGGGTTGGTTGCCAGTCCTTAAAGGAAGTTGGAGGTGGTCCAAAGGGACCACTTCTCTGGAGCCACTCCTTTCTGCAATGCCTCTGTGGCTGGGCTGTGAGGGGGACTGAGGTTCAGGTGCTATAGGCGATGGCCATGCCTATACGGCACCCGGTGGACCTGTCCCTGCCCAAGTTGAGTCGAAGCGCCCATGAGGAGCAGCCACCCCATAAAGGGGGGACGCATGGTAGGAGTGCAGATGGCGTGGAGCTTCCCCATGGATGGTGTGAGTGGTATGACTGAGGGGATGGTGTTGGGCAATATACATTTGATATATATAAATGATGTGGGCAGGAATTCAATGTTGTGTGGTCTGGTGGGAGTGTAAATTGCTGGTAGGTCCTGCTTGTTCTGTCTGTCTGGTCCTTTAGGAAGGTGTGCTGCTGGGACTGGTATTGGAATCATCCAGGCGACCCCTTACAAGTCTGACCAATGTCGGTGTGATGTGACTGTCACAGACCAGAAGCAATGGAGGCCCCTCCAGAGAGCAGGACCATCCTGTAGCCTTGTTTATTATTTTTTGTGAGCCATGAGGACATGGCTGTGTAAAAGTTGGGGTGGATGTAACCGGGTGGAGTTTTGATGTGCCCTGTATTGGTGTCTATATGTGGGTGTGTCATTGAGACCAACTAATTGCTTGTTTCATTGATTGCAGGTGTTTGTGGGTGTGGTGCCAGTGCCCTTTAAAAGCAATGTGTTCTGGCACAAAGCCAGACTGAACATGGAGCGAGCAGAGTGGGATCCAGCGTGACTGCCAAGGGATGTTTTTATAGTATGGGGTTGATTTGTAAATGTCTAATGCTTATGGTTAAAATTGTTAACCAACTAAGTGAGGCAGCTTTCTGCGAAGGCGTGCTGCACTCTGCTCGCCCCGTGGTAAGTGTTTTTAGGTATTACGTGCACGTAATGTTAGCTTGTTTCTGAAAAATGTATTTGTTTTATCTGGTAATGTTTTAAACCCACTTATTTATTGGAATGTTGGTCCTCCCTCCTTTTATATGCCATATCTCATTGAGATTGCAGTAAACCCCCTTTGTAGTGTTGTGTGCTTTGTTTGCTGTGTATTAATTTGTGTTTATTGAGTCAACAATGAAATGGTAATTTATTGAGGAAGACCATGACTAATTTATTAATGTGGCCTAATGCACTGTTTTAACTTGATATGAATAAAATGTCAACTTTAACCTGGTGTCTTCCCTGAGCCTCCCTACCCAGTTCTTCCAAAGCTCTGTTACGAACCTCCTTTTCTTAAGTTAAAGCCTTAATTGGTTGTTGGTGAAATTCCAACTGGCGTAGTCAGTAGTTATGTTTTTAGTAACCTCAAAAGTCCATTTGGTTACACATAGATTGATGCTTTTGTTACCACTTTCTCTGTAGAAGGTTGTATGGAGCATATCAGGGGAGGAGCACTGTATGTTAGATAGTGATTGGTGGAAATATGTTTTTATTGTTCTCTTTGGCCAATCATTCAAAGCTGTTAGTGGTTCCACCCCTGACTCTCTAGTATAAGAAGAGTTGGTATGTGTCATTTTGTCCACAACTTCTCCAGGATATCAATCATTTCTGATCATATCTGACTGTGGACTCCAGACTTCAGGTGAAGATTAACTCTCTCAACCTCAACTCTGCTGAACAAGAGGGAAACAAAGACAATAATTTTCCTTCACCAAAGCTGGTTCTACCCTTTGCTATTGTTCTGAAAGTATCTGGAACAATCATGTGCTAATTGGCTTTGGGGCCAACATGACATGTATGCTGGGCTGTGATTGGTGGAGAGATGGTTGTATTGTTCTCCTCTTTGGCCAATCATTCTAAGCAGCCTCAGGCTGTCTAGTATAAGAAGAGTTAGTGGTTGTAGTTTCTCCACAACTCCTCCAGGATATCAATCATTTCTGAGCAGATCTGACTGTGGACTCCAGACTTCAGGTGAAGATGAACTCTCCCAACCCCACCAGGGACAATACTGCTGAGCAGGAGGAACCCAAAGACCATGGTATGTTACTTGCCCTCCCTCATCCCCCCCCCCCGCCTGTTCTGTCTTATTTTCATGGTTAAATCAGAAGTCTCAATATATTCTATTGTAATTTGACCAGTAGCTTTTATGTGGATTTAGATTAGTGTCTCACAGTTTTTACAAATATTTGTTGTAGAAAGAAGTGATTTTACTTAAAGGGACAGTTCGCCGATTTTCGGCGAACTGTCCCTTTCTAGGACCCCATAAACATGACCCTGTTTTTTTTTTTGTGTTGTATCTGTGTTTTTAGATTTTTGATCCGTGAGACGCCAACCAAAGCGTCAAATGAGTCATTTGACGCTTTGGTTGGCGTTCTCACCTTATGTCTGCACTACATGACTGCAGGTGACTATAGGTGTAGTTCAAATCCAAACCAACACCCATAGCTCAAAGGACCGTCCCCGAAGGTGTCACCGTAACATTGTTCAACCTTCTTTCCCCACTCGACCACTCCCATTAGCCACCTCACATGGCGTCTGCAAACATATCAGAGTTATACTTTAGTACCCGGACCCACACGTAGCTAGGCGGGCAGTGAGGAGCAACAACCCATCAGGGATGTTTCTTAGTGGAACTGACAGAATGTACACGGACCGTGGACGGTGGACGCTTGTCTCTCGGGTAAGTAAACATGCTGTAAAGTTGCCACTATCAATCTCATGTCGTATCCCTCGGGTAGACTAAACTAGCTCTCGGAGCCGTGGCGTGAACGGAACGTTTGTTATTGTTGACTTTGCCTGTAGCCACGGAAAGTTCGGAAACCCATGTCTTTTTTTTTTGGGGAACATGACCGTCATGGCGGAACTTCAACCTGGTTTTGGCACTTTCTCCATTCACAACCCTTTCAGCTACATAAACGTTCATATTTCAAATATAAAGTTCTTACCCCGTGGCCACAGATGTTACAATTGGAATCGGATGGGTCTAAGTACCTGTATCTTCCGTATTGTTCAATAAAAAAACATTTAAATCCGAACGGTGGCCATTTTCTCGTAGCTGTATAATGTATCAGAGTGCAATATACATCCCAACCGATAGTGTCGCGTAATTGAAAGCACAAGGAGAAAATGGCCACCGATTGGATTAAAATGCTTTTTATTAAACAATACGGAAGATACTGGTACTTAGACCCACCCGATTCAAATTGTAACATCTGTGGCATGAGGTCAGCACTTTATATTTGAAATCTGAACGTTAATGTAGATGTACGGTCTGTACATGTAGAAAGTGCAAACACCAGGTTGAAGCTCCGCCATGACTGTCATGTTTCAGAGCTATTGATCTCATGACGTCGGCGTGCGGCGGGTCCCGAAAATATCAACTCACAACGCGTAGCGGACTCGACACTTTGTGAGCTTGTAGGTCTGCTAAAAATTAGGTATCACGTCGGATGATATCCATGTAAACTACAAGTCTAATCTAATGTGTTCTTTCCAATGATAGGACAGAAAGTGTTCATCAGCCTGCAAAAATGAAGGAACTGCAGATGAAGACCTGGGACTACAGCCATATATATATTTTTTCTAAATAAAACGGTTACATTTACACACTGCTTGCTCTACTCATTGGTATATTCTACATTGTGTAAGCATTTATAATGACAAAATGTATGTACACCCAATTCTATAAGGGTTATTTTGAACTGTGTCATGATATAGGATAGGAGATGGTCTTTCATTTGGCAGAATGGTACATCATTACAAGCATTACAGATATAATAGTGAAAAACTCTTGTACATTCTGTTAGTATTTACTTCTACATGTAATCATTATTTTTCTGGGGACCCCAGCACATTGGATTCAACTTTACTGGTCTTAGATACAATAGGCTATAGTAAAACCTAATATTATCCATATACACCAATTAAAACCATGAAACGGTCTCATTTGAAAAAAAAGAAAAAGAAAAAAAGATTAGGCTCTGTATGATGAGAGTATTTGCATGTCATATATTCTAAAGTAATGGCCATCATGTGTTCTATAAGTTTAGTCCAAAGAATATAACTGGAAATGACAGTGAAACATTATGTTCTCAGAAATAAGGAATCACACATGACATGAGTATGAAACGTTTTGTTTTATTATTATATTGTTGACTATGCCTCATCGCCATGGATGTCCCGACTAGATGGACGTCACCAACACCGGACTGTCTTCATGGTGGAAACTGGGAAGGAATGTTGAACACACACACACGTTTGCGCTACTCTGCTAATTTACACATGATATTTAGTTTGCTAAAAGATGCAATCAATACAGAACACAATACAACAGCAGCAAAGATTGAAAAGTTTCACGGAACGGAACATTCAAGTCTATTCACTGTTGCCAGATCTTGTGAGAGAAATAATCAACCAGGTCTATGAAAACAAGCCCAAAAGAAAATACCTATGCCAAGAGCACTTGAAACCAAGACATAGGCTATTTGAAAATTGCCGATCTACAAGCTCACAACGCGTAGCGATGTGATGCATTGTGAGGTTGTAGATCTGCTATTTTCTAAGAAATCTTGAGGAAAAAAAGCGCTAAATGTATGGAATATTTTTGAAACATTTTAACAACACAAATCTGGTACAGGGGTCCTTGGCAGAAATTATAATTTCAGATGAGGGTCCGTGGACAAGTACACAATTATTTTATTTATGTATTTAAAAACAAGCCCAAAAAAAGTAACCTGCAACTACCAATAGTCCCAGAGTCGCTTATAATAAGCAGACATGGCAACACTGGTTGACGTTGATGACAACATCAACATGTGTTGATGTTGTTGTAGTGAGAACTGGGAGGGAAAGTTACAATGTAGACCACACCCCCAAGCATCCTCCCCTCCCCACAAGGAAGGGCAGTGCCCCAAAGCATTATGGTCATTGTAGTAATGCAGCAGTCCAGTCAAACCACAGTCAAAAACACATACTTCTATATTGTTCTGGCCATAGGGTGCACATTTCAAAATTTGCTACTGTTGTCTACTACAAATATTATTAACATTGAGTGACTGTAAGTTCTTCCAGGGGTGAACTGCTCCTTTAACCACTCAACCTAAAATGAAAATAGGGTACCTAGAAGCTTGTTATGTGTTTCATGACTTGTCGTGAGCTTGTAGAAAGGTTATTTTAACCACTTGTTAATTGGTATTGGCATGTTTGAGGCAGTTGTTAACTGTACTTGACAATTAACGTTGGGGGTTTATTTCATTAAAAAATACACAATACAATTGGAATTTGGAAAATGGAAGTTAATTGTGGAAATAAACTGCTTTATGTAATTTTAAGTGAACTAAGTAAGTAGGCCTACTGTCTTTCTACCTCTCTCAACAATCTTTCCTGTCTTTCTTTACAATCTAGTGTTGGTTCATCAGTCTGGCTTCCCTGTACTACCAAAGGTGGATGAACAAAGAAGCTTGACTAAGCAAAAACACCACTGCTGTGATCAGTGTGGAAAACAAAAAAAAAACTGAGAATCCACACTAGAGAGAAACCCTACGGATGTGATCAATGTGGAAAACACTTCTATGACAAGTCCAACCTAAAAACACACCAGAGAATTCACACTGGAGAGAAACCATATGTGTGTGAGCAGTTTGGGTAACACTTCTCTCAAATGTTCAGCTTTAATACACACAAGATAATACACAGTGGGGAGAAAGCCTATGGATGTGATCAGTGTGGACAACACTTCTCTCACATGTACAGCCTTAATACACACAAGATAATACACACTGGAGAGAAACCCTATAGATGTGATCAGTGTGGAAAACACTTCTCTCGAATGGACCACCTTAAAAAACATCAGAGAATTCACACTGGAGAGAAACCCCTATGGATGTGATCAGTGTGGACAACACTTCTCTGACATGTCCAGCCTTAAAAAACACCAGAGCATTCACACTGGGGAGAAACCATTTCAATGTGATGTGTGTGGAAAGGCTTTTAGTCTGTCACAGAATTTACAACGTCACAAGGTTGTACACACTGGATTTAATCAACAAATAAACATTTTATTAATCCCCATCCTATTGTTCACCTATCTAGAATCAACATGCTCATACTTGTAATGTGTGTATGACCGTTAAGCCTTCTTAATAAACAATTGTTTAACACTTGCATGACTAAGCTATCAATATGACCGATTTTGAGAATTTAAAGTGGATTATCTTCTCTCATGAAGCTCTGAGAAAGTTCCCCTTTCATGACTTTTCCTAAATATTTGTTTCAAATCATCTCCGTTTGTTTTCTCTTCTGAAACGTATTATAAATATGAAATATATACCATATATACCATCCCAACCGTTATATTTCGGCTAAATTGACCGCTCTCCCCCTCTCTCCCCCAGGCAAGAGCAGTTGACACCTCTAGACCCCCCGCAGAGCGGCCCGTAGACGAGCTGCGAAGCGAGTCTATGCGAGTCTATGTTGCCATGTCTGCTTATTATAAGAGACTTTGGGCTTGTTTTTCACGTCTTTCTATTATTATTAATATTATAATTATATATATAATTACATTATAATGGTAATACTTTTCTACTCCACTACAGCTCAGAGGCAAATCTTGTACTTTTACTTCACTACAATTATTTGAAAACTTTAGTTACTAGTTACTTTGCAGATATAAATATCTTTTCATACTTGTTTATATTAGAGCTTCATGCATTTTTATTAGGTATATATTTATATAGAAAGGTCTAACCAGGGACTGGTGTTGCAAATTAGCCTCGGCATGCAGTATGCAGTAACATTTTCATAGACCTGCTTATTTCTCTCGCAAAATTTGGCGACCCACTTTCCACTTTCCCTTTCACTGCAAAGCGGTGGAAAAAGATAGGATCTACAAGCATACATCTTGTCACGCAGCAACTGTTTTATGCTTGAAGATCAGATATTTTGCGCAGGATTGAGCACATTTGTGGAACATAGCATTGTGTTCACTTGTTGCACTGAGGGAGGAGGAGAGGAGACGCGTTTGTCAGCGACGTGGATTATTATGAATAATAATAATATAGGTTTGTCACTGGGTTGTTTACAAGTTACTATAGTTCGCTTGCTGCTACTAAATTTAAAGCAGCATCACATGACGGTCATATTATGACAGTCATGACGAAACTTCAACCTGTTTTTTGCACTTTCTCCATTTACAGCCCGTACATCTACATAAACGTTCGGATTTCAAATATAAAGTTTTTATTCCGTGGCCACGGATGTTACAATTGACTTCGGGTGGGTATAAGTAACCGTAACTTCTGTATTGTTCAATAAAAAGCATTTTAATCCGATTGACGGTCATTTTCTCATAGAGTTATAGTGTATCAGAGTGCAATTACACCTCCCAACCGATAGGGTCACGTAGTTGAAAGCATGGAGAAAATACGGAGAAAATGGCCACCGATCGGATTAAAATGTTTTTTATTGGACAATACGGAAAATATGGGTACTTATGGGTTACCCGAATATAATTGTAACATCCCTGGCCATGAGGTAAGCACTTTATATTTGAAATCTGAACGTTTGCGTAGATGTACGGGCTGTAAATGGAGAAAGTGCAAACACCAGGTGTAAGTTTATCGCTACATGCTAAGAAGCTAATGTAAGTTCGTCAGCATTAGTTTGGGCACTTTGGGGTCGGATTAGTGTTTTTGTTGGAACATTAAGCCGACACGCAACACCACGTTTAATGTTACGTTGAAAACAACCACCACCAAACCTTTTGTTAACTTATAACTCGATCTCTTTGTGGTGAACGCTTGTGTCTCTTCAAGTTGTTGTGTTTTTCCCACATTGCTTGCCTTAGGATAAAATCAAGCATTGTGTTTTGTTCTCCACATCGATGTAGCGAAAATGTGTCCATATCACCTCTTCTCTTTCTCCCGAGCCCCGTGCAAAGCATTTTACCGTTTTATTTTGTAAAGTTTCGCTCTGAAATCTGAATCCTCCTGCCATTCATTTGACGGTGGTGTGACTGTGTGTGTGTGCGTGCGCGGCTGCAACTTTAAAAGGGGGTGTGTGTGAGTGTGCACAACGCATGCAGTAACACTTTCATAGACCTGCCTGCTTATTTCTCTCTCAAAATTTGGCAACCCATTTTCAACTCTCAGCTTTTTAGAAGACAATGGAACCCCCCACTGTTTGGGGGAGAAAGTGTGAACTAGTCTGGAGCAGAGAGGGGAGACAGTGGCCAATAGGATAGCCTGATTTGGGGATCAAAATTATCTTTTTTCAGGCTTGGTGGAGGAGAATGAAACTTCAGTCATGCGAGTGTTAAACAGACTATAATGGGTCATAATGTTACACTTGGTTGTGTGGATGTGCTGATGTTTCTCGTCTTCTATAATGAAGCTGTTCTCGTCAAGGTTCTGACCTTTAAATCAGTTAAATGACTAAAAGCTTTTCCACATTGATCACACACATAGGGTTTCTCTCCTGTGTTGGTCGATTAAATAGTAATCTAACTTAGTTCAAACATTAATACTATGCACGGTTGTGTGGAGCAGCGCCGCTAAGCAGCCATCTTGCATCAAGCCATCTTGTAACATGCTCATATACCTGTAATGTGTTTATAACAGTTTAGCCATCTTCATAAACAATTACTTTAAAAGACCATAATAGATCAGCATGCAACACTTGGTTATGTGGATGTGATGTTTCCTGTCAATAATCAATAATGAATCTGTCGTCATAATGTTCACCCTAATCACATTTATCTTTCATGTGTGCACTCGTGGCGTTTTCGGTTGCTTGAAGTAGTAAAACTTTTTCCACACTGACTACAAGGAAACTGTTTAAGGGCGGTTTCAGACTGGGTTCGTTTGAATCAAACCGGTCCCGAGTACGCTTGGCTGGCCAGCATTCACACTGCCCAAGATCCAATCGCACCAGAGAACACTTGCATGTATACCCCCGATCCTATAGGTGGCGGCATGCACATAGTGTTTCTTCTGTGGACACAGACGTCATCAACTATGCGACAATGTTTGTGCTGGGCTCGCATAAATATAGGGTTGCGGCTGGGGAGTGAGTCAACGCACTGAGCGCTCAGCGCGTCAATGCACAGAATGCTGTGTTGTTGACGGACAACGGATGTACGCTTATGAGAAACAACACAAATAAAACCTGGTGAAACACTTGTGTGCATTAGCGCAAGATGAGGATACAGGAAACATTCAGTCTAAATGTCCAGTTTGCTAACCTTCACAACTACTAATACTTTTGTATTTGAAACTTTACATTTCTCTAAATATTATAAACTTTCACGACAGCTTAAGTACAAAAATATATCATTTATGAAAAGGCAACTATAGTAGCCTATACAGTGAAGTCCGACTGAATGACTGAAACCTTGTATTGTGAATTGTACTTCCATGTACTGTTTCTCATGTCTCATGTCTAAATAAAGTACATCAATCCAACGTCTTTTCTTTTTTGACTCTCTTGGTGTGGGGATTATCTGGCACATGTATGTATCTGTTATGAAAGAGAAATTGCATCATGAGTGAAACGGCTATAGTCCTTGGGAAACTATAAACCTACGTAGGCCTACATCTAAATGAGTTACCATATTTACTTACAAATTTCAAATTACAAAGCCTTATAAGCTATATATTTCTGGGATGCATAGTAGCTGAAACTCCACAAGATACCCACAAGATATACTATATGCGCTGCTCGCGCACCTGATATGCGCGATGGAGACCCGCCAATGTTTCATGACTGATAGACATGAAAGAAGGCCCTTCACAGCTAATAGAGAATTTTAAATTTTAAGAATCGGTTCAGAATTGAATGAGTAAAATTGTTAGAAAGGCTCCCATCATATAAGTTGATTATTATTTCAATTGTTATGTTCCACCTTAAGAGTAATATGCACCTGCCCACCTTAAGTGCGCAATGCATTCTGGGGCGTTTTCATTCATTCAGTAGCACCGGCTAGAAGAGCGGTGTTTTTGTTGGCTGTTTTTGTCGAGTTTATATACCGTCACCTATTCCAAATAGCGGGCCACTTCCGTCTAATGGTACGCTTGCTTTCACATTGCAGCGTACCGTACCCGAAAACGCATGATCCGGATCCGAAACTGCCTCCGGAGGTGGTTTCGGGAACGGAACGGTTACCCGTTTCGGGGGACGATTCGCAACATTCACACTAGCCAAGCGGTCTGGAGTGCGCACCCGGGACCAGAGTGTGAAACGGCTCTAAGAGATACAGACGTTTTTAAAGAAATTAATAGCATTAGCCTGGACGGAGAATCGAAAATCCGTTTCCGGTTTTCTCGCAAAGCATCATGGGAGTTTCTTTTTACCACTCGCGGGTTTATTATTGCTATTACTGCTATTATTTCATATAAAGGTGATATCCCGAGGCATAAATTGTGAAGCTAGCAGATCTACATGTTCACGTGTGTGTGTGTGTGGGGGATGTTAAAATCTGATTACCTTGTGGTGTCCCCAGTTTAAAGGAATAGTTCAGGAAAAGTCAAATGACTTTTTTTTAATCGATTAGTCACCCCATGGAGACTTGAGTCCAATCATATTTTTTGTATTTGTCGACAATTTGTTTTTAATAAATTTACATCCATTGATTCCGGATGGGGACCCAAAAGCATTCGGGTCCCCATCCAGAATCAATGGGGGTACATTTACTATTATCAATTTTTAGTCTTAGGAATGCGACAAATACAAAAAAAATATGATTGGACTCAAGTCTCCATGGGGTGAGTAATCGAAAGGAAAAATTGTTTTTTTGGGGTTGAACTATTTCTTTAAATATGATAATTTCCCCGGTTAATATATGATGATTTTGGGGGGTCATGGCCTGAAAAGGTTGAGAGCCACTAGGCTAGAACAGGGTTTCCCTAAGTGGTCACGGTGGCACCCTAGGGCCACATAATAATTAGATAATATTTGGAATTCATCATTATCACTTCCCAGAGGAAAGCATAATCCAAGTTTGAGCTCTCATCTCTGGCTCATTTGTTTCTTAAGCCATAAATGAGATCAATGTGAGGCAAAAAGGAGATATCAGCTTATGGCTCCTGTTTCTCATCGTTTTCTCCTGAGAAATAGACTCAGTATGTCTCAGATGGAACCTCTGATGAGCCATACAGGAGATCTCAAAAATGGCTTAAATGTTGCTCAATGTAGCAGCATTGTTGCATCTCAAATGTATGTTTCTCATTGTTTTCTCCTGAGAAATAGACTCAGTATGTCTCAGATGGAGCTCTGATGAGCTATACAGGAGATCTCAAAAATGGCTTAAATGTTGCTCAGTATAGCAGAATTGTTGCTTCTCAAATATAGCTCAGAGTGAGAGCTCAACATAATCTCATTTAGAGCTCTTTAATACTGAGATCGATCAAATCCCATAAGATAGGCGCCAGACCTTAATTATTCATAACATAGTCTACCAAAATCTGACCACTAGAAATGACTGAAAAGACTCCTTAATGTATTATTCATCATAGACAAATCATTTTGTTGATCCAATTAGCACATATCAATTATAGTTAAGTCATTATAAACATTATAAACATATTTATTTATTTATATTTATGGGTGGCAGTGGCTCAGGGGTAGATTGGCTCACTGTGGCTGGATGGTAACCACAAGGTTGCCAGTTCAAACCCGGTTACACTGAACCTCTACAGTATATTGCTCCTGATGTGCTGGTTGGTGCATTGCATGGTTTCCGTCGCCATCGGTGTGTGAATGGGTGAATTGATGCACAATCTATGTAAAGTGCCTTGGATAAAGGCGCTATATAAATGCACCATTTACCATTTATGTTAAAATCTAAACATTTCCAATGTAATTGGACATTTCTCCTTTTTCCACAAGACAAAATGTCCAGTATCAGTGATCTAATTTCAGTTATTATTAACAATTTGTTAAAGCCTTCAGGATATCTCATTTGACATCAATAAGGAATGAATTCATTATTACTGGGACTTACTGTGAAATACAAATACAACAAGACCAGGAGACCTGGTTCTGCCAGACCCAGAATAAATTCCCTTTTATGCCCATGTATGGACGAAAGGAGGACGAAATTCAGAGGTCCCTTTTATGCCCATGTATGGACGAAAGGGGGACAGACTTTTATGCCCATGTATGGACGAAAGGGGGACAGACCGAGTTATGCCCATGTATGGACGAAAGGGGGACGGACAAAGCCTCATGTAGGCGACCCCCTGGGTCTGGCAACAAAAACTGGGAAACCACGTGATAGATTATGAACGTTTGGGAACAAATTCCTTACCAAGAAATAGGTAATCTGAGTTCCCAGAAGTTTTCGCCTGCTCTGGCGAGGAACTTCTGGGCCAGAGCCTTGGTATTTGTGGGCGGGATGTAGCTTACGCTCAGAATCTGAGCGGACAAGCCTCTTACCGGTCTGACTCGTCTAAAAAGTCCGACGAGAGGCAAACAGCAGTACACAACAATGGCGGCCGCAATTTCTCAAGGGGAAATTGCTTCCCGTCGATCCTATTTAGATGTAGCACCCACTGCATGTGGATCCCGCCCCCTTTTCTTCATTGGCTGTTGATTTGAATCACAACGCAGTGGCCGCGCCCCTGCTGTCCAAGCTCCGACGCAATGCCTCCCAGACTAAGAAATAGGTGACTAGTATCATAAACAATTAAAATGAATGCGATTCAACTTCCCTAGGCTCTACTAGGCCTAGGGAACCATCTTAAAGTTGGGGTGCCAACCTAGACTCTGTGGCGGTGATGGCAGAGAAGAGGACCTACACTGTAACAAATTTCTGTAATTTCTACAGTAAAAATGTACAGTAACTTATTGTTCTGTCATTTTATAATGTTTAACTGTATTTTGCAATGCATCATGGGAAAACTTACAGCATTTTTACACAGTAACATAATGTAGAAATTACAGTCAGGTTATAATCTAACTGTAGAAGTTAGTTTTACAGTAATGTAAAGTATACATAATAATGATAATAATAATAATAATAACTAGAAAATGTGCTCCTCGGAGCACAAGTCTCCGCCAGCGGACCCGTGCTATTTTAATCAAATGAAATCACCTACCCTATCTTTAACCATAGTTCTCTAGGAATGTTCTAATTTCATAATATCACCATCATAATGCAAAAGGCGTTGGTTAAAATATTTTCTCTGTGTGATGTCTTTTTCTCTTTCTGTTTTTAAACCACCACGGCCATAAGGGTACTTTGATGGATTTGCCAATTCTTCAAACTTGTCGTCTAGATAGAATGCGCGTGGTTTTTGGTGTTCTGCAGGGGCGACTGAATATGTAGTGTCTTTCAGATTTACTGATGGCGTTCTCATCCTTAGAAGCGGTCAGTTGACACACCTATTTATAGAATTGTATTTCGTCATGCATCCCTCATGCATCCTTCTAGCCAATCAAAGGCATTGGTGTCAACATATTAACACGTATTAAGACTTCGGCCTTGTTGTGGGATCAATTCAACTCTAGTCCTCTTCTGTGTTACTGTTGTAGATGAGTATGCTTTCTTATCTTTGGCCTTCTGCACCTTTGCTTGACCAATGTTAGGTGTTCTCAGAGGGACACACACACGCACGGACGGGTGATTTGGACTAGAAGATACTGTTCCAATCAAGACTGATTGATCCTGTCTTACCTCGCTTCAAAAACTATCGTTCCTGTATAATTTCCAGGTTTAAACTCTGCCACTGATTCTCTGTAGATTCTCTGTAGAGCATTCGTTCACAGGAACCACAGACATAATTGGGTCCACTTTCGGACATCTTCTTTAAGAATGCGAGAGCAGCTTCATTAACTTCTAATTCTTGTGATCTGTATCGTTTCTTCTTACTCGTGTTATGTGCTTGTTGATGTTGTCTTTCATTATTTAAATACTCTGACCAGTTCCTTTTTTTCCTTTCGATGTTCTCTTCAGACTCTTCTACTTTTTCTTCCAGAGATTGTAGCAATCTTTGCTGTGTCATATTGTAAGCATTCATGGCTAGTCTTCGTCTTTTGTCATTTAGCATTGTCATTACATTGAAGCAATCTATCATATGGGAGTCGTCATAATTGACTGGTTTGTTCAAATACTTGTCTGTCTTCTTCATCTTCATTGTCTTGAACAGTTTCAGCAGTTGATTGGTGTGTTTGATCAGCTTTGGCCTTCTGCGCCTTTGTTTGACCAATGTTAGGTGTTCTCAGAGGGACACACACACGCACGGACGGGTGATTTGGACTAGAAGATACTGTTCCAATCAAGACTGATTGATCCTGTCTTACCTCGCTTAAACGTTTTTTTGAAGTGACACACCTATTTATAGAATTGTATTTCGTCATGCATTCCTCTAGCCAATCAAAGGCATTGGTGTCAACATATTAATACGTATTAAGATTTCGGTCTTGTTGTGGGATCAATTCAACTCTAGTCCTCTTCTGTGTTACTGTTGTAGATGAGTATGCTTTCTTAAGGCAACTCCGCACCAAACAGACTCGTCCAGACTATTGCAGACTACTCCAGACTGCAACAGACTGGTATTCGGTTGGCAAAAGTTGCCATTTAAGTCTGTCAGCCGACTGGCCATTCATGTGCTAATTAGACTTTTAGCGTGCCAGCGTTGCCAGGTCTGCTTATTATAAGCGACTTTGGGCTTGTTTCCCTGCAAAGCCACTTAGGGATGTTCCCAGCGTTTTTTCTTCACTGACGTGCAGTGGTGTAAAGTAACTAGTACATTTACTCAAGTACTGTACTTAAGTACAATTTTGAGGTACTTTTACTTTACTGGAGTATTTTCAATTGTCTATACTTGTACTCCACAACAATTATTTGAAATGTTTAGTTACTAGTTACTTTGCAGATATAAATCATTATGAAACATACATTAACCACTTTAGCCCTATTTTATACTTTTAAGCTATTTGAAAATAGCAGATCTACAAGCTCACAACGTGTTGCGATGCACGCGTTCTGAGCTTGTAGATCTGCTATTTTCAAACATTTTTGTACTTTTACTTTTGGTACTTTAAGTACATTTTTATACCAATACTTTAGTACTTTTACTCAAGTAAATGTTTAATTCCGGACTTTTACTTGTAACAGACTCAGAGTACATCTATTGCATTCAAGCCTGGAATTTCGTCATTTTAGGGGCAAGGCCACTTGGCCTTTGGTGTTGTAATTTTTTGGAGGGCACAAAGGCCCTGCCCGGCCTTCCTGCCAGGGCAGGAAGGCCATCCAAAAAAATAATAAAGATTTTTAAGTCCAAAAATGATTTTTAAGTCCACGGAAATAATGCATTTAACTTGAAGGTTAAGGATGATTGTATTTTAATATATTATAAGAATAGTATAACTATCTGTGAAATATTACCCATTTATTTCACAAAATAATGTGTTGGCAAATGACCAATATTTAGTTATATAGGTCTCAATATGTCACATTCAGCCCTGGACTTCACTGACTGAAGTAGCGGTCACATTAATCACATTAGATTCACAGAATGTATTTTACCCACAAGTTATTTTCATTCAAATGAAATGTGAATGAACTTGCACTAATAATGACTTTAGTTGATTTTTCACTCTTTAAAATATAGTATTTCTTAATTATTAATAATTACAGCTTGTAGATTGGCTATTTTCACGATTTTAAATTGTTTTTAAATAATAATAAAAAAGGAACATACAAGATTTCCACCCGACAGCCATAATATATAGCCAATATATGGTTCTGTATCAGTATATGAGTCCGTTTTTGAAGATTTCATTCTAATTGGCTACTAGCCTGAATATGAATTTCATGAGCCTGGGTAGGTCACCTTGGCTTGGCGGAGATATGCCCTGTAGCACACTCCGCACAGCAGCAGCAGCAGCAGGTGAAAGCAATTCACTTAATTGCTCGTTCTCTCTCCCTCTTTCCGTCTCCTCAATCTCTCGCTCGCTCTTTCTCTCTCAATCTTTCACTCTCCCTTTTTTCTCTCCCTCTGTCTCTCCCTCTTTCTTTCTTTCCTTCTCTCTCTGCCGCTTTTTACCTCCCTCTTTCTCCCTCCCTCCGTTTCTCTCTCCCTTTCTTTCTCCCTCCC
>NC_137615.1:49195061-49325061 GCF_963280865.1 Gymnoscopelus braueri
GGAGGGAGGGTTTACCAGGCTACAGAAATCCTGGGTTTAAATGTTTTTCAAACTGCTCAAAATTGCAGACAATCTAAGGGCGGAGCTTACTGGACAAAGTGATAGATGTGTTCCTCATGAGTCAAGGCACATGTGTAAGCATGTGTAATGGCTGTCGGCCAAACGAGGCATGACTTTTGCCTGTTTAAAGTTTGCATTTTCAAAAAATTGCTATAGCGCCCCCCTTTGACCAATTGGAGTAAGATTGGTTTCAGTGATACTTGGAATGATCCTCTACATTATTGCAAAGTTTCAAACAAATGTGAGTCTGCATGAACGTGTTAGGGGCAGACGAATAATTGTCTTAAAACTGCAATATTAATTGGCTCATAAGAGCTTAATGTTTTCACTTATGGAAAATCCGCTTGCTCACGTTTGTCGGCATAGGTCCAAAGTTCATGTGTAAAATGTTTCGTGCAGATTGCTCAAAGATCCCAGAAAGCTATAGATTTTTACTGTTTTTCATATAATTGGAAATGGTGGGAGATCTAAAGGTCAGAGGTCAAAAGTCAGAGTGTGAAAGTTGTTAGGCATGAGGAGACGCATGTGTGTATCGAAGTGTCATGGATGTGGGTCAAACAGGGCATGAGTTGTACCTGTTCAAAGTCAATTGAGTAAAATAGCGCCACCCTTTGGCCGATAGTTGTGAGTTTCGTTTCTTCGCCGTTTGGCATAGCCCTCTACCATATTGCTGAGTTTCGTAAAAAGTGACCACGCGGTTAGGCCAGAACTGCCAAAAACGGCGGAAGAATAGTGAAAGGCAAGAGATGCAATAAGGCTTCGAGAGCCTGATAGGCCTCGAAACCTTAATAATAATAACTAGAAAAAGTGCTCCTCGGAGCACAAGTCTCCGCCAGGTCAGGTAGATTATTTTGGCCTCCTGGTGTCGCTATAATAGGCCAATGTGAAAAGGGTGCCATTTCTTCTTAGGCCTTGCACGACAATCGGACACTGCATTCATGATTTGAGGCATTTTGTTCCAAAAATGTGGTTTGCTAAATTAGACCTGCTGGTGGCGCTATAACAGGCCAATGTGGAAAGGGTGGCATTTCTTCCTCGGCCTAGTGGGAATGTGAGTGCAAAATTTCACAGAAATCGCTCGCTGCGTTCATGATTTGAGGAATTTTGTTCAAAAGGGACCTATCCTGTAAACTTTGGAAGCCAATGTTAGCCAAGTAGGATGGAATATGAAATATCGGACACATCCATCTTGATCACATGACTATAGAGATACTGTGTACCGATTTGCGTGATTTTTGGACAGAATCTGAAGGAGTAAGAGCAAAATATGTGTTTTACAAAACTCAGCCTCCTGGTGGCGCTCTAAAAGGCATATGTGAAAAATGCAGGGCAAAGGTTTTTCCTTGGCCTCTAGGGAGTGTGCTTGCAAAGTTTCACGCAGATCGGTGCAGTTATAGCTAAAAACGTGAATCGGCCTGTTATAGCGCCACCATGAGGTTGATGTGAACAATTTCAAGTGGCATTTCTTCCTGGACCAAGTGGGAATCTCTGTGGAAAATTTCACGGAAATCGCATGCTGCGTTCATGATTTGAGGCATTTTGTTCAAAATGAACCAATCCTGCAAACTTTGGAAGCCAATTTTAGCCAATCAGGATGGAATATGGAAAATCAGACAGATCCGTGTTGATCACATGGCTATAGAGATACTGTGTACCGATTCGCGTGTTTTTTGGACAAAATCTGTAGGAGTAATTGCAATTTTTTTTGTGCAAAAGTCGGCCTCATGGTGGCGCTATGACAGGCTGATCTGAAAAATTTGGGGCAGAGGTTCTGCTGTGGCATCCAGGGAGTGTGTGTGCGCAGTTTCACAGCGACCGGGCCAACGGTGGCAGAGATTAGCTGGTCACAGACAGAAGGACGGACACACACACACGGACGGACGGACGGACAGGGGGCAAAACATAGTCTCTCGCCATGCCTTTCGGCCTGGCGGAGACAATAATAATAATAATACATTTTATTTATAATGCACTTTACATTTTTGGAAATAACAAAGTGCTACAGGGTTTAAAAACAAAAGGCACAACAATTTAACAAATGTTTTACATGATGTGAACATCATCATCATTATCAGTTATTTGTATTGTTATTAATTTTATCCTTCAACTTCTTGTTTATGCCCCAAAATGACTGCTATACAGGTTTTGTAGCAATTTCTAGCAATTATAGAAATATTTAAGAATGTTCTAATCGTGTATACTTTATTTTAAAACATTTTCCAAACATTTCATTTTTTAACATTTTGGACAAAATTGCCAATTTTACATTGAGGTGTGCAGATGTCCGAGTGCCCACCTATCCTGTTACTTACAGCAGTGGTTCTCAACCCCCCCAATCATGTGGGGATCCCCCTGGGGGTCCCGACCCACAGGTTGAGAACCTGACCAGACCTACAGTGCGACATTACGTCACGCAGCTCAAGGCGGAGCTTATTAGTTTTGAACCCGGGGAGCCAGAGAAAGGAAACCAACTAACCGTCGGCTGAGCGAACATTTATTTACAAACCGGTTGCTTCCGTGCTTCTACTCTACTAGATAACAGGTAAGTTTAATTAGTTTATGGAATTAAAATGTTATCCAACTTGTTAGTATCGTAAACGTGAAGTTGTCGTGTATTAGCCATGGATCACACGACGCTCGTCCGTCACGAGCGTCACGGCCGAACTTCAACCTGTTTTTTGCACTTTCTCCATTTACAACCTGTACATCTGTATAAACGTTCAGATTTTAAATATAAAGTGCTTACTCTATGGTCACGGATGTTACAAGTCTACTCGGGCACTCAGCAATACCCGTATCGTCTGTATTGTTCAATAAAAAGCATTTTAATTCGATCGGTGGCCATTTTCTCCGTATTTCTGTACGCTTTCAACTACTTGACCCTATCGGTTGGGCGGAGTACTGCACTCTGTTACATTATAGCTCTATGACAAAATGGCCACCGATCGTATTAAAATGCTTTTTTTTTTAAAAATAAACCGGAATATACGGGTACGTACACCGACCCGAAGTGAATTGTAACATCCGTGGCCATGGGGTAAGCACTTTATATTTGAAATCTGAACGTTAATGTAGATGTAGGGCTTTAAATGGAGAACGTGCAAACACCAGGTTGAAGTTTCGTCATTAAATGGAGAACGTGCAAACACCAGGTTGAAGTTTCGTCATGACATAATGTCATAATACAGGGGGTTATACAGACTCGCTCTGGTTCTAAAGCTTATATGTTTCGTCGTAAGACTGTGTTGCATGCCCAAACATCACTGATCTACAAGCTCACAGCGACGCATTGTGAGCTTTTAGATCAGTTTTTTTGGGGCGTGAAACAGTCTTAGACATGGCATTAGCATATTAGTTTCCATGTGGTGCATGATGTCATTGTTTATTTCAGGTATAAATCAGACCACATCAGTGAGAGCTAATGTTGGCCTCATTTGTTTTGACTGTAATTAGTGTGGTTGCCCTAACAGGGCAACCAGACTATAGTTATCTTCGCGCTTTATTAGTGTGGTTGCCCTAACAGGGCAACCAGACTATAGTACTACTATCTTCCCACTTTATTTCATGGTCTTCAAGATAAACAATACTTTGCCGCGCATCTCCTCCCACAGTTTATTTTTCCCAATTTAGTGCCATATGTCAAAATGACCGGCTTCACCGGGAATCGTGTGCTTGTATTTTGCTAAGAGAGTGGTTGCATAGTTTTATTGATATTGATTTATTAGTGAATTAAATGTCCCCATCCACTTTAATGGAAAAGTGAAAAAACTCAAATTCAAGTTTTTTTTTCTCAGAAACCGTAAGAGCTAGAGTTACCAGATTTGGAGGGGAGGTTTATAATTTAGTCCGAAATTATTAAAAAAAGAATTACACCATTCGGCCTCATGGTGGCGCTATAACAGCCCCCTTTACATTTTTGCCTTTAACTCTTGAACCGTAGGTCGTAAAATCAAAACATCTTTTCCCCTGGATTCCTTGGGTCATGACGCAACTCCCCATATAGGCCACGCCCATTTGCGTCTGGATAGATTTTCCGCCATTTTGAATTTTCTTCAAAACACACTTTTTGCTCCTTTTCCTACTTATTTTGTCCAAATCTCACACAAATCGGTACAGGTCATCTATGGACCCATGCGATAAACATATCCAAACGGCATTTTGATAGTCCTTACCGTTCGTCCGTAATTGGCTTCCAAATTTAGTGGGAGGGGCCCGTTTTACCAAAAATGCCAAAAATCACGAACAAAACGTCCAATCAATCCCAAATTTTAATCACATGTCGAGGGTGCTTTACTCAACAAATCCCCAAAAGCATACCCACTTTGACCCATAGGGGGCGCCACAAATGCGCAAAATGTCACCATATGATGCAAAAACATGATTTCTGGGGGGATCAGTCCCTTCAAAATGGAAAGCAAGTGATCTCAGGAGTGAGGTGACAATATGATTGGGCCGTTACATTTATGGGAGGGGCCTGTTTCTTTAATGGGAGGGGCCTATTTCCTCAAATCAAAACGGCACGTGTCACGAACGCGGGATCCGATCAGCACCGAATTCGAATCGCACGTCGCGCAGCCTCCGACGGTATACCTCCAGGAGTATTCCTCGAGTCCCGGCGACCGCGACCGGCGTCGACGCAACCACACTTTGCAATTGCCCTGAATTGCGACGCGTCTAGTTAGTGTGGTTGCCCTACAGGGCCGGTTCTAGGGGGGGGCAGGGGTGGGCAGTGCCCACCCAAACGTGCATCCTGCCCACCCAATCAAAATTGGGGTAACAAATAAAAATACAAAATATTATTATTTTTTAAATATTTTTTTTGCCATTTTTTTTCTTTCATAAAATATTTATGTAACATTTATTTATTTTGATTGGGTGGGCACCATAGACTGTAAGTGGGCACCGTGGGAAGCATTTTAGACCCACCTGAACACGCACCGCTTAGTGTCTCTCCGAAGGGGGGGGGTGGGGGGACTGTGACGGGCCGACTGCTCGCAAAACCCACACACAGAAAAATTAAGCAGCACCTCCCTCAGTGGCGGACGCAGGATCTCTTTATGAGTAAGGCCTGGCAAGTACGTGGTAGGCCCGCCCCCCCCCTGAATTTTCCATAACTTTTTTCATTTATTTTTAATATTTTTTTTAAATGTGTCCCCGGCCCTAAAGTGAAGTATCCCTTTAACCATGACAACGACTTTTTCAAAGATGGATTTTTATTTTGTACTTTCTTATACCACAAGCAGTCAGATATAATGTACATGAGATAAAATCGGGGAAAAAACACTTGTTACTCGAAAACAAAGCTGGCAATAGGCAACAAAACTGGCCTCCAGCTTCTGTAATGCAATGCCATGCGGGTTGCTCCGATCATGTTTTATGCAGGCATTTCCCAGATTTTTCCAATTGTTGTATCCATCTCTTGTAAATTTAGAGTCCACATGGGGAAATGTCGACATGGTTTACAAAAAACAGAGTCTCCTTTCTTGCTATATTCAAGCCATGGGTATTGTTGATACCATCTGCTGCTGTATGCGCGTAATTTCCCATTTATTTCAGTAGCTGGGAATTTTGTTAGCTGTGGTTGAGTTGCTGGTTCTTCCATAGCTGATAAATCATCCCCGAACCCGACGTTAGTGGGCGCTGTAGGAATGGATGCAAAAGCAGCAGCCCTAGCCTCTGTGTGCCCCTCCAGTGGGGGTGGTGGTGGTGGTGGTGTTGGCTCTGAGCCAAGAGCTGCTGCTGCCGTGTCTGCTGCTGGTGTAGGAGGTGGCGGTACAGGTTTAGGCGTCGTCGCGTCGAAAATGAGTTTGCTCTGGACAAACTTTTTTTTTCTCGCCGGTGCCATTGCTCTCTCTCTGGCAGTCTCTGCTGTCTCAAGAATCAAAAATGACTCAAGAGAATGAGGCCGAGACATTGTGTGTGTGGCGTTTATATTGTGTGCTTATTTCATGACGTAGAAAACCGGTTCTGTGAATAAGGGACACAGGCAGACACATTTCACACTCGAGTGTGAAAGGGACTCTGAGAATACACATTGGCTCAAAAGACTCAACATCCTCCAGACACGCAGGACGTAGAGAGAGAATGGATGCGTACTACGTTGTTTGTCAGCCTTAAGTATAGGGGGCGATATTCATAGTAAATACACAAAATGCTGTGTATTGGAGGTAAGGCACGTGCCTTACTTGGCCTACCGTGCGTCCGCGCCTGACCTCCCTGCTGCTAGTAAAATAACCTTCTAAATCCTGTATGGATTGGAACAAAATAGTGTTCTAAACGTTTGTTTAAATCGAGGTATGGTTGTGTTTATTTCACTTTGTTAAACCAGCAGCGAATGCATGAAGTCAGATCTGATGAAGAGAGGGCAGAGAAGTGTTCAGACCACAACACAAAGGGCACACTGAGGAGAATGAGCCGTGTAGAAGAACCCCTACTCATAACCACGCCCAGCAACGTTACAGAACAAATCAGCGATTGCTACAGTCTCACACACAGAAAATAACTTTTAGACGCACAAAGAAAGTTACTCACACAGACTCAGTTAGTGTGCTGCTGGCTGCTAGTCAAGCGAAAGCTCCGTAGCCGATCGCCTAATTTCACCAGTAGGACGTACATTTAAAAGAGAAGATAGCGATGTCGATGCTTCGCTATTTCGCTATTGAATGGCGATGCACCATCCCAACCCATATTATCCATATACCCCAAAAGAGCATTTGGTGCCACGTTGCGTGCATTTAACCCAGCCTGGTACCGCACACGACCGTGGCTGGAGTACTCGGTTATTAAAAACGCATGTTTCTGTTTCCCCTGTCGGAACTACAGCAGTGCCAGTGGCAATGACAGAGATGTTGTTTTTACCAGGGGTGGTTACACCAACTGGAAAGCAGCATTGGAAAGTGAAAGGGGACTGCAGTAACATGCATCTAGCCACAGTCATGTGCTGGCTGCAGCCACTTGGTCTGAACACAAAGCCAGAGATGCGACGGGGATGACAGTTGACAGTATGCTGGTAGGAAAGACAGCAATAGAAAAGAACAGGTATTATGTTAAAAGCGTCGGTGGTGTCATTCAATTTCTGTGTGTTAATGAGTTGGGGCTCCGTGGAACTACAGAAATGTTAAAATTTAACCACAGTGATGCTGATGAGGACATTGCCTCCGGTCTTTTTTTTAAATTGTTTGACTATACCGTGGCCAAGGATGAGAAGCTGGCTGCTGTTTCTAAGAGCATACCTAAAAATGCCAGTTACACATCTAAGGGTATTCAGAACGACATCATTGAAACACTAGCCAGCATGGTTCTTGGAGAGGTCATGGAAAAGTATTCAAAAGCTGACTCTCCTGGATTTTGTGTCAAAAGTGATGGGACAAGGGACAGGTGTAATGTGGAGAATTTATCCATAATGATTAGGTTTGTAAAAGATTCAGTACCAGAGGAGCATCTGATTGGATTACTCAACTTACATCAACTTGATGCTGAGTACACCTGCACTGAAATATTAAAACATCTTTCTGATGCTGGCTATAGTGCTGACAATATAGTTAGCCAGTGTTACGATGGTGCTTCAGTGATGAGTGGAGTACGAGGTGGTGTGCAAGCACTGCTTCAAAAGAAGGTGGATAGATATGTTCCATATGTGCACTGTTACAACCACCAGTTGCATTTAGTTGTTGTGCATGCTATGCAGGGTGAGCCATGTGCCAAAACGTTTTTTGTCCTCTGTAATTCCCTGTATAACTTCTGCCATCATCACTATGTGTCAGAAATGTATGATGCTCCTTATCTCAGACGACTAATTGAAATTCGCTGGACAAGCCATTATGAAGTGACAAGGTGCATTGTTGAGAATGAAGAACGTATTTGCACTATCCTGGCAGAGATTTCAGAGGATGATGAGGCCTTAGTTGATTTGTGCACTGAGGCATCAGGCCTTTTAATTCAAATGAAAAGGCAACATTTCTTTGAGATTGGCAAATTTCTAGTGCGGGTGCTTGGGGTCTTAAAACCAGCAAATGCAATGCTACAGTCTCACTCTGTGGATGTATGTGCTGCTGGTGAGCTTGTTAAAGCATCACTGGAGTCCTTGAAAGACATCCGTAAAGATGATTGCTGGACTGAGCTTTCTCAGTCTGCTGTCTCTGCTGAGCCTGAGGATGCATCACATCATCCAAAAAGAAGGAGAACATTGAGTAAACGCCTTGGTGAAAGCGTTGTGTTATCAACTGTGGGTCATACAGATTCTGATAACCCCACCATCACCCCCTCTCAGTCTCTCAAAAGATCCCTGCTTAACATCCTCGACAGAGCCATTTCTGAGTTAGAAAACAGATTCTCAAAGAAGAATCTAGACCTAATGACAGCCATATCCAGCCTTGTTGTACCCACATCTAGTGCATTTCTAGACTCCACCTTGTTGCAGCCTCTGCATGCACTTGCTGGAACTGGAAAATACTATGAGACTCTGAAAAATTAACTAATTGTTGCAAAGCCAATGTTGGTCAAGGATTGTCCAAATGAAACAGACCTGTCCACCATGTGTAAATACATGCATGTCTATAAAAACGCCTTTCCTGTGTTGCACAAATTAACAGCCCTGGTTATTGGCGTGTCCTCAGCATCATGTGAGAGTTCCTTCTCCACACTGGCACGTGTCCTAACACCCTACCGCCGCACCATGTTGCATGACAGAAAAAAGAACTTGGTTATTTTGGCCCATGAAAAATGTATTACAAACAAATTAGATATGGATGAATTTGTCAGAATTTTTGCCAGGACAAACAGGAGGCTGGTTTTATAGAGAGACAGACTGACATGATAATGGTGAGATATAGATAGATAGAGACAGACAGACATGATACTGGTGAGATAGAGACAGATAGACAGTCAGACAGACAGACAGACAGACAGACAGACAGACAGACAGACAGACAGACAGACAGACAGACAGACAGACAGACATACAGACAGACACACACACATGATACTGGTGAGATAGAGACAGACAGATAGACAGACAGACATGATATGGTGAGATAGACACAGACATGATAGAGAGAGACAGATAGATACAGTAGATAGAGAGAGAGAGAGACATGATATGGTGAGACAGATATATACAGTAGATAGATAGATAGATAGATAGATAGAGAGACATGATATGGTGAGACAGATATATACAGTAGATAGATAGAGAGAGAGACAGACAGACAGACATGATGTGGTGAGACAGATAGATACAGTAGATAGATAGAGAGAGAGACATGATATGGTCAGACAGATATATACAGTAGATAGATAGATAGATAGATAGATAGATAGATAGATAGATAGATAGATAGATAGATAGATAGATAGATAGATAAAGAGACATGATATGGTGAGACAGATAGATACAGTAGATAGATAGATAGAGAGAGGCATGATATGGTGAGACAGATAGATACAGTAGATAGATAGAGAGACATGATATGGTGAGACAGATATATACAGTAGATAGATAGAGAGAGAGACATTATATGGTGAGACAGATATATACAGTAGATAGATAGATAGAGAGAGAGACATGATATGGTGAGACAGATATATACAGTAGATAGATAGATAGAGAGACATGATATGGTGAGACAGATATATACAGTAGATAGAGAGAGAGAGAGAGAGAGAGAGAGAGAGAGAGAGAGAGAGAGAGAGAGAGAGAGAGAGAGAGAGAGAGAGAGAGAGAGAGAGAGAGAGAGAGAGAGAGACATGATATGGTGAGACATATATATACAGTAGATAGATAGAGAGAGACATGATATGGTGAGACAGATATATACAGTAGATAGATAGAGAGAGAGACATGATATGGTGAGACAGATATATACAGTAGATAGAGAGAGAGAGAGAGAGAGAGAGAGAGAGAGAGAGAGAGAGAGAGAGAGAGAGAGAGAGAGAGAGAGAGAGAGAGAGAGAGACATGATATGGTGAGACAGATATATACAGTAGATAGATAGAGAGAGAGACATGATATGGTGAGACAGATATATAGATACTGTAGATAGATAGATAGATAGATAGATAGATAGATAGATAGATAGATAGATAGATAGATAGATAGATAGATAGATAGATAGATAGAAACATGATACTGATGAGATAGATAGGTAGGTAGATATAGATAGATAGATAGAGACATGATACTGATGAGATAGATAGGTAGATAGATAGATAGATAGATAGATAGATAGATAGATAGAAACATGATACTGATGAGATAGATAAGTAGGTAGATAGATAGATAGAAACATGAGATAGATAGATAGATAGATAGATAGATAGATAACCTCCCCTGTGTTGCTACCTTGCTGTGGTGGGGAGGCTTGTGTGCCTCCATGACCCTGGGGTCTATACTGGCAGGGGTCATACCCCTGGCAGGTTCAACCAAGCCAGGCAGGTTTCAGGGTAGAGGTCAGACAAAAGGCAACACCTGATATGATAGAAGATAGATTTTCTATGCATTTCGGGGGTTTTACGGGGTTTGACCCCCCAAAAATTTGGGGCAGTCGCCCACCTGACATTTGTTCCTGCCCACCCTACTACAACTAGCTGTATCCAGGCCTGTTGCCCTAACAGGGCAACCAGACTATAGTTCTAGGGATACTATATTAATCTTTCTAGATAAACAATACTTTGCCGCGCATCTCCTTCCACAGTTTATTTTTCCCAATTTAGTGCCATATGTCAAAATGACCGGCTTCACCGGGAATCGTGTGCTTGTATTTTGCTAAGAGATTGGTTGCATAGTTTTATTGATATTGATTTATTAGTGCATTAAATGTCCCCATCCACTTTAATGGAAAAGTGAAAAAACTCAAATTCAAGTATTTTTTTCTCAGAAACCGTAAGAGCTAGAGTTACCAGATTTGGAGGGGAGGTTTATAATTTAGCCCGAAATTATTGAACAAATAATTACACCAGTCGGCCTCATGGTGGCGCTATAACAGCCCCCTTTACGTTTTTGCCTATAACTCTTGAACCGTAGGTTGTAAAATCAAAAAGTATTTTCCCCTGGATTCCTTGGGTCATGTCCAATCCCAAATTAGAATCAAATGTCGAGGGTGGTTTACTCAATGAATCCCCAAAAGCATTTCCACTTTGACCCATAGGGGGCGCCACAAATGCACAAAACGTAACCGTTTGATGCAAAAACATGATTTTTGGGGGGATCAATCCTCTCTAAATGAAACACAAGTGATCTCAGGAGTGACGTGACAATGTAATTGGCGCAGCCTCCGACGGTATTCCTCCCAGCGTATTCCTAGAGCCCGGCGGCCGCGACCCGCGACTCGCGTCAGTGCAACCACACTTTGCAATTGCCCTGAATTGCGACGCGTCTAGTTAGTGTGGTTGCAACCAGACTATAGTAATCATTACACTTTATTAGTGTGGTTGCCCTAACAGGGCAACCAGACTATAGTACTCTATACTCTTTATTTATAGATAAACAATACTTTGCCGCGCTACTCCTCCCACAGTTTATTTTTCCCAATTTAGTGCCATATGTCAAAATGACCGGCTTCACCGGGAATCGTGTGCTTGTATTTTGCTAAGAGATTGGTTGCATAGTTTTATTGATATTGATTTATTAGTGCATTAAATGTCCCCATCCACTTTAATGGAAAAGTGAAAAAACTCAAATTCAAGTTTTTTTTTCTCAGAAACCGTAAGAGCTAGAGTTTTTTTGGAGGGGAGGTTTATAATTTTATAATTTAGTCCGAAATTATTTAAAAAATAATTACACCAGTCGGCCTCATGGTGGCGCTTTAACAGCCCCCTTTACGTTTTTGCCTATAACTCTTTAACCGTAGGTCGTAAAATCAATCCCCTGGATTCCTTGGGTCATGACGCAACTCCCCATATAGGCCACGCCCATTTGCGTCTGGATAGATTTTCCGCCATTTTGAATTTTCTTCAAAACACACTTTTTGCTCCTTTTCCTACAAATTTTGTCCAAATCTCACACAAATCGGTACAGGTCATCTATGGACCCATGCGATAAACATATCCAAACGACATTTTGATAGTCCTTACCGTTCGTCCGTAATTGGCTTCCAAAGTTAGTGGGAGGGGCCCGTTTTACCAAAAATGCCAAAAATCACGAACGAAACGTCCAATCGATCCCAAAATTGAATCACATGTCGAGGATGGTTTACTCAACAAATCCCCAAAAGCATATCTACTTTGATCCATAGGGGGCGCCACAAATGCGCAAAATGTAACAAAATGTAAAGTTACTCATGATCTCTGATGACATGTCAAAATGTAATTGGCTTGCACAATTAGTGGGAGGGGCTGACAACAAATGTAAAAGCATGTGACTTAATTTGGATTATTTTATTTTATCTTTCAATAACTTTTATTATTTAATTGATATTTATTGTAATTAAATTTAAAATAAAATGTTTAGGAGACATTTGAGAGTTCCTTGGAGGAATCTACCTGGCTTTATAATAATAATAAGGGTAATAATAATAATAACTAGACGCGTCGCAATTCAGGGCAATTGCAAAGTGTGGTTGCGCCGACGCGAGTCGCGGGTCGCGGCCGCCGGGCTCTACGAATACGCTGGGAGGAATACCGTCGGAGGCTGCGCCAATTACATTGTCACGTCACTCCTGAGATCATTTGCGTTTCATTTAGAGAGGATTGATCCCCCCAAAAATCATGTTTTAGCATCAAACGGTTACGTTTTGTGCATTTGTGGCGCCCCCTATGGGTCAAAGTGGAAATGCTTTTGGGGATTAATTGAGTAAACCACCCTCGACATTTGATTAAAATTTGGGATTGACCGGACGTTTCGTTCGTGATTTCTAGCATTTTTGGTAAAACGGGCCCCTCCCACTAACTTTGGAAACCAATTACGGACGAACGGTAAGGACTATCAAAATGCTGTTTGGATATATGTATTGCATGGGTCCATAGATCACGTGTACCGATTTGTGTGAGATTTTGACAAAATTTGAAGGAAAAGGAGCAAAAAGTGTGTTTTGAAGAAAATTCAAAATGGCAGGAAATCTATCCTGACGCAAATGGGCGTGGCCTATATGGGGAGATGCGTCGTGACGCAAGGAATCCAGGGGAAAAGATTTTTTTATTTTACGACCTACGGTTCGAGAGTTATAAGCCAAAACGTAAAAAGGGCTATTATAGCGCCACCATGAGGCCGATTGGTGTAATTATTTTTTCAATAATTTTGCATTAAATATAGAACCTACCCACCAAATCTTGTAACTCTAGCCCTTACGGTTTTTGAGAAAAAAATACTTGAATTGGAGTTTTTTCCTTTTTCCATTAAAGTGAATGGGGAAATTTAATGCACTAATAAATCAATATCAATAAAACTATGAAACCAATCCCTTAGCAAAATACACGCACACGATTCCCGGTGAGGCCGGTCATTTTGACATATAGCACTAAATTGGGAAAAATAAACTGTGGGAGGAGTAGCGCGGCAAAATAAGTTTATCCGGAATAAAGTGGAATAAAGTTCATCAAGTACTATAGTCTGGTTGCCCTTTTAGGGCAACCACACTAACTAGACGCGTCGCAATTCAGGGCAATTGCAAAGTGTGGTTGCGCCGACGCGATTCGCGGGTCGGTGCCGCCGGGACCCGAGTAATACGCTGGGAGGAATACCGTCGGAGGCTGCGGCAATTACATTGTCACGTCACTCCTGAGATCACTTGCTTTTCATTTTGAGAGGATTGATCCCCCAAAAATCATGTTTTTGCATAAAACGGTTACGTTTTGGGCATTTGTGGCGCCCTCTATGGGTCAAAGTGGAAATTATTTTGGGGATTCGTGATTCAAATTTGGGATCGATTGGACGTTTCGTTCGTGATTTGTAGCATTTTTGGTAAAACGGGCCCCTCCCACTAACTTTGGAAGCCATTTACGGACGAACGGTAAGGACTATCAAAATGCCGCTTGGATATGTTTATCGCATGGGCCCAGAGATCATGTGTACCGATTTTTGTTAAATTTGGACAAAATATATGGGAGGAGGAGCTAAAAGTGTGTTTTGAAGAAAATTCAAAATGGCGGAAAATCTATCCTTACGCAAATGGGCGTGGCCTATATGGGGAGATGCGTCATGACCCAAGGAATCCAGGGGAATTTTTTGATTTTTTTTTTTTACGACCTACGGTTAAAGAGTTATAGGCAAAAACGTAAAGGGGGCTGTTATAGCTCCACCATGAGGCCGAATGGTGTGATAATTTTTTTAATAATTTCGGACTAAATCATGAACCTCCCCTCCAAATCTGGTAACTCTAGCTCTTACGGTTTCTGAGAAAAAAAAACTTGTATTTGAGATTTTTCACTTTTCCATTAAAGTGGATGGGGACATTTAATGCACTAATAAATCAATATCAATAAAACTATGCAACCAATCTCTTAGCAAAATACAAGCACACGATTCCCGGTGAAGCCGGTCATTTTGACATATGGCACTAAATTGGGAAAAATAAACTGTGGGAGGAGATGCGCGGCAAAGTATTGTTTATCTGGAAGACCATGAAACTAGACGCGTCGCAATTCAGGGCAATTGCAAAGTGTGGTTGCGCCGACGCGATTCGCGGGTCGGTGCCGCCGGGACCCGAGTAATACGCTGGGAGGAATACCGTCGGAGGCTGCGCCAATTACATTGTCACATCACTCCTGAGATCACTTGCGTTTCATTTAGAGAGGATTGATCCCCCCAAAAATCATATTTTTGCATCAAACGGTTACGTTTTGTGCATTTGTGGCGCCCCCTATGGGTCAAAGGGGAAATGCTTTTGGGGATTCATTGAATAAACCACCCTTGACATTTGATTCAAATTTGGGATTGACCGGACGTTTCGTTCGTGATTTCTAGCATTTTTGGTAAAACGGTCCCCTCCCACTAACTTTGGAAGCCATTTACAGACGAACGGTAAGGACTATCAAAATGCTGTTTGGATATGTTCATCGCATGGGCCCAGAGATTATGTGTACCGATTTTTGTGAGATTTGGAAAAAAATATGTAGGAAAAGGAGCTAAAAGTGTGTTTTGAAGAAAATTCAAAATGGTGGAAAATCTATCCTGACGGAAATGGGCGTGGCCTATATGGGGAGTTGCGTCATGACCCAAGGAATCCAGGGAAAAATACATTTTGATTTTACGACATACGGTTCAAGAGTTATAGGCAAAAACGTAAAGGCGGCTGTTATAGCGCCACCATGAGGCCGATTGGTGTAATTATTTGTTTAGTAATTTTGGACTAAAATATGAACCTTCCCTTCAAATCTGGTAGCTTTAGCTCTTACGGTTTCTGAGAAAAAAATACTTGAATTTGATTTTTTTCACTTTTCCATTAAAGCGGATGGGGAAATTTAATGCACTAATAAATCAATATCAATAAAACTATGCAACCAATCTCTTAGCAAAATACAAGCACACGATTCCCGGTGAAGCCGGTCATTTTGATATATGGCACTAAATTGGGAAAAATAAACTGTGGGAGGAGATGCGGTTTGAAATATTGTTTATTAACATTGTTCAAGAACAATGTTAATACTAGAATTGTCGCAATTCAGGGCAATTGCAAAGTGTGGTTGCGCCGACGCCGGTCGCGGGGTCGCTGCCGCCGGGACGCGAGAAATACGCTGGGAGGAATACCGTCGGAGGCTGCGCCAATTACATTGTCACGTCACTCCTGAGATCACTTGCGTTTCATTTTGAGAGGATTGATCCCCCCAAAAATCATGTTTTTTTTATCGAACGGTTACGTTTTGCGCATTTGTGGCGCCCCCTATGGATCAAAATGGAAATGCTTTTGGGGATTCGTTGAGTAAACCACCCTCGACATATGATTCAAATTTGGGATCGATTGGACGTTTTGTTCGTGATTTTTGGCATTTTTGATAAAACGGGCCCCTCCCACTAACTTCGGAAGCCAATTACGGACGAACGGTAAGGACTATCAAAATTCTGTTTCGGCCCAGATTATCGCATGGGTCCAGAGATCATGTGTACCGATTTTTGTGAAATTTGGACAAAATCTGTAGGAAAAGGTGCTAAAAGTGTGTTTTGAAGAAAATTCAAAATGGTGGAAAATCTATCTAGACGCAAATGGGCGTGGCCTATATAGGGAGTTGCATTATGACCCAAGGAATCCAGGGATAAAGAGATTGTTATTCTACGACCTACGGTTCAAGAGTTATAAGCCAAAACGTAAAGGGGACTGTTATAGCGCCACCATGAGGCCGACTGGTGTAATTATTTTTTCATAATTAGGGCACTGTACTTTGAACCTCCCGTCCAAGTGTTGTAACTGTAGCACTTACGATTTCAAAGAAATAAATACTTGAATGTGAGTCTTTGCATTTTCCCATTATAAGTCAATGGGGATTAATGAATTCACTAATAAATTAATATCAATTACACAATACAACTTATCTCTTAGCAAAATACAAGCACACGATTCCCGGTGAAGCCGGTCATTTTGACATATGGCACGAGTGTGTGCTGCCAAAACTGTGGGAGGAGTTAAGGTTTAAAGTTTAACATTGTCAGGAACAATGTTAATACTAGACGCGTCGCAATTCAGGGCAATTGCAAAGTGTGGTTGCGCTGACGCCGGTCGGGACTCGAGGAATACGCTGGGAGGAATACCGTCGGAGTCTGTGCCAATTACATTGTCACGCAACTCTTGAGATCACTTGTGTTTCATTTTGAGAGGATTGATCCCCCAACATAAGGTTTTTGCATCAAACGGTTACATTTTGAGCATTTGTGTGCGCCCCCTATGGATCAAAGTGGAAATTCTTTTGGGGATTTGTTGAGTAAACCACACTTGACATGTGATTAAAATTTGGGATTGACTGGACGTTTTGTTCGTGATTTGTGGGCTTTTTTGTAAAACGGGCCCCTCCCGCTAACTTTGGAAGCCATTTACGGACGAACGGTATGGACTATCAAAATTCTGTTTCGGTCCAGATTATCGCATGGGTCCAGAGATCATGTGTACCGATTTTTGTGAGATTTGGGAAAAATCTGTAGGAAAAGGTGCAAAAAGTGTGTTTTGAAGAAAATTCAAAATGGCGGAAAATCTATCCTGACGCAAATGGGCGTGGCCTATGTGGGGAGATGCGTCGTGACCCAAGGAATCCAGGTGAAAAGAAATTTTGATTTTACGACCTACGGTTCAAGAGTTATAGGCCAACACGTAAAGGGGGCTGTTATAGCGCCACCATGTGGCCAAATGGTGTGATATTTTTTTTAATAATTTCGGACTAAATTATGAACCTCCCCTCCAAATCTGGTAACTCTAGCTCTTACGGTTTCTGAGAAAAAAATACTTGAATTTGAGTTTTTTCACTTTTCCATTAAAGCGGATGGGGAAATTTAATGCACTAATAAATCAATATCAATTAAACTATTTAACCAATCTCTTAGCAAAATACAAGCACACGATTCCCGGTCAAGACGGTCATTTTGACATATGGCACGAAATTGGGGAATAAAAACTGTGGGAGGAGATGCAGTTTGAAATATTGTTTATTAACATTGTTCAAGAACAATGTTAATACTAGACGGGTCGCAATTCAGGGCAATTGCAAAGTGTGGTTGCGCCGACGCCGGTCGCAGGTTGCCGCCGCCCGGACTTGAGGAATATGCTTGGAGGAATACCATCGGAGGCCGCGTGACGTGCCATTAGAATTTGGTGCTGATTGGATCCTGTGTTCGTGATACATGGCGTTTTGATTTGAAGAAATAGGCCCCTCCCACTAAAATAAATAAGCCCCTCCCACAAATGTAGCGGGCCAATGACATCGTCATGTCACTCCTGAGATCACCTGCTTTTCAATTTGAGAGGAGTGATCCCCCCAAAAATCATGTTTTTGCATCAAACGGTTACGTTTTGCACAGTTGTGGCGCCCCCTATGGGTCAAAGTGGAAATGCTTTTGGGGATTCGTTGAGTAAAGCACCCTCGACATGTTATTCAAATTTGGGATCGATTGGACGTTTCGTTCGTGATTTTTGGCATTTTTGGTAAAACGGGCTCCTCCCACTAACTTTGGAAGCCAATTACGGACGAACGGTAAGGACTATCATAATGCCGTTTGGATAGGTTTATCGCATGAGTCCATAGATCACGTGTACCGATTTGTGTGCGATTTGGAAAAAAAGAATCGGAAAAGGTGCAAAAAGTGTGTTTTGAAGAAAATTCAAAATGGCGGAAAATCTATCCTGACGCAAATGGGCGTGGCCTATATGGGGAGTTGCGTCATGACTCAAGGAATCCAGGGAAAAAGACATTTTGATTTTACGACCTACGGTTCAAGAGTTATAGGCCAAAACGTAAAGGGCGCTGTTATAGCGCCACCATGTGGCCGATTAGTGTAATTATTTTTTCAATAATTTCGGACTAAATCATGAACCTCCCCTCCAAATCTGGTAACTCTAGCTCTTACGGTTTCAGAGAAAAAAATACTTGAATTTGAGTTTTTTCACTTTTACATTAAAGCGGATGGGGAAATTTAATGCACTAATAAATCAATATCAATAAAACTGTGCAACCAATCTCTTAGCAAAATACAAGCACACGATTCCCGGTGAAGCCGGTCATTTTGATATATGGCACTAAATTGGGAAAAATAAACTGTGGGAGGAGATGCGGTTTGAAATATTGTTTATTAACATTGTTCAAGAACAATGTTAATACTAGACGGGTCGCAATTCTGGGAAATTGCAAAGTGTGGTTGCACCGACGCCGGTCGCAGGTCGCCGCCGCCGGGACTTGAGGAATACGCTTGGAGGAATACCGTCGGAGGCCGCGCGACGTGCCATTCGAATTTGGTGCTGATTGGATCCTGCGTTCGTGATACATGGAGTTTTGATTTTAAGAAATAGGCCCCTCCCACTAAATAAATAGGCCCCTCCCACTCATGTAGCGGGGCAATGACAACGTCCTGTAACTCCTGAGATCACCTGCTTTTCATTTTGAGAGGAGTGATCCCCCAAAAATCATGTTTTTGCATCAAACGGTTACGTTTTGTGCATTTGTGGCGCCCCCTATGGATCAAAGAAGAAATGCTTTTGGGGATTCCTTGATTAAACCACCCTCGACATGTGATTCAAATTTGGGATCGATTGGACGTTTCGTTCGTGATTTGTGGCATTTTTTGTAAAACGGGCCCCGCCCACTAACTTTGGAAGCCATTTACGGACGAACGGTAAGGACTATCAAAATGCCGTTTGGACATATTTATTGCATGGGTCCATAGATGACCTGTACCGATTTGTGTGAGATTTGGACAAAATTTGTAGGAAAAGGAGCAAAAAGTGTGTTTTGAAGAAAATTCAAAATGGCGGAAAATCTATCCTGACGCAAATTGGCGTGGCCTATATGGGGAGTTGCGTCATGACCCAAGGAATCTAGGGGAAAAAATATTTTTATTCTAGGACCTACGGTTCAAAAGTTAAAGGCCAAAAACGTAAAGTGGGCTGTTATAGCGCCACCATGAGGCCGAATTATATAATTTTTCTTTTAATAATTTTGCACTAAATTATGAACCTCCCCTCCAAATCTGGTAACTCTAGCTCTTACGGTTTCTGAGAAAAAAATACTTGAATTTGAGTTTTTTCACTTTTCCATTAAAGCGCATGGGGAAATTTAATGCACTAATAAATCAATATCAATTAAACTATTTAACCAATCTCTTAGCAAAATACAAGCACACGATTCCCGGTCCAGACGGTCATTTTGACATATGGCACGAAATTGGGGAATAAAAACTGTGGGAGGAGATGCAGTTTGAAATATTGTTTATTAACATTGTTCAAGAACAATGTTAATACTAGACGCGTCGCAATTCAGGGCAATTGCAAAGTGTGGTTGCGCCGACGCCGGTCGCAGGTTTCCGCCGCCCGGACTTGAGGAATATGCTTGGAGGAATACCGTCGGAGGCCGCGTGACGTGCCATTCGAATTTGGTGCTGATTGGATCCTGTGTTCGTGATACATGGCGTTTTGATTTGAAGAAATAGGCCCCTCCCACTAAAATAAATAAGCCCCTCCCACAAAAAGAGTTTTGGATAAGCTCTAATGTCCATGTAGATTGCTTCACAATTTTACACACAGTAGAGGGATTGAAGTCCATTTTGTCCAGCAGGCAGAGATTATAGTCTGACACTTTCAATTACAAGCTTAAAACACCAAATTATAGAAGGCAAGAATTATTGTCAGTTAAACGAACAACTTGTGTATATTATGTTCATATGTGTATGTGTTTAGGCATTAATGACATGTTACATTCCAAAGTTTCACTTTTTGTTCAGCTTTAGTAGTGAAGAACCCTTCTGATTGTGAATAGTAATACAATTAAAAAAAAAACACATCTGTATTCATTGTAAATGTTAAATACATGTGACTAAATACATTACCAAACATATAGATTCACTTTTCAAACACATGGCAAAAAGAAAAATAAGTAGAGACAAAGCAGAGCAGATATAGTTTAAAGTATTTATTAACACAATTGTATTATTGGTACCTTTACTGTAAGCAACACCATTAATATATTTGGTATAATGTCCTATCAATTATTTTTTACTATAGTTATGATTATATATGTAATTATGGTCATATTTTATGATTCTATATATAGGTTAATATGAGTTATTAGTGACAATTAAACAATTATATTTTATGATAACTATTACAATGCCTGTAAACAGTTTATTATTGACAGATATATTATTGATGCTATAATGGTTATTATTATTACTACTATTACTGTTATTGTCCAAAATTATATTCTAACCTTTAAGTAATTTCAATATTTTCCAGGGTGAAGCAAAAAACCTGCCTCCTATTTCAGCCAATTTAGGAGTGCACAGGGAAAAAATTCTTGCACCGACCCCTTTGTTAAAAAAGGCGATCAAGCAAGCTCCTGGTAAATATATTAAACAAACTAATAAATGTAACATTCTGAAAAATAAGTAAAACTTTTAGGGCTGCAACTATATTGATTAAGTGAATTATCTCAAAGTGTATTTTGTAGATATCTAATTTTGTATTTATCAATGAATCAATGTGTAACATTTTCCATAATTATTTTGGGATTACATTTATTAGTTTAATTAAGAAATTAAGTCCTATTTTAATGCTTGTATATTGGCTGTTTGAATAAAATTAAATTTTTTGACAACATTTATTAAAAAATAATTTAGTGTTACAGTCTTACAGCCCTAAAAACAAATGGTGAGTTAAAACATTTACAACATGCACATGTAAATATAAGGTAGTGGGTCATGAAAAGGCAGTATACAATCCAAAATAGTTTGTTATGCATTTTTTAGAATTGATTATTTTATGTGTGAGTTTGTTATTAAATTCAGGGATGGCCAATATTGTGTTTATAGAAATTGGGTACTACCGGTTCACGAGCCACAACATAAATGACAATTAGAAATATGACAATTATTCACAAAGAACATTCCTGAAATGTAGAAAAAGGTTAAAGGCAAAAAAAATATCAGTGCTGGACGGCTTCTGAAAAACAGGGAAACAAGTGTTAGTGTTCTTTTCAAACAAATGCTTCACAATCAGTAGTTATGAAAAAAGACAAAACAATGCTACAATATGAATAATACTAGCGACAAGAGAAAAAAGGTGAGATTTGGCTGCTGCGTAATGGGAGATTCCAAAGTATAGGTGCGGCTACGATGAGGCCCGGTCACTACTTGGGCAGCTGATTCACATGTTCCAGTGATATATCCAATGACAGGGTTGGTGATCAAGAGGTTCCATTGTTCGCAATCCGTTTGTTATTTAGTGTGGCAGATGAGACTTTGCGCTGGAGTGGCACCAGAGAATGATGTAGCGTTGGCTATGAATAGTTCATACCGTCAAACGATCATCTCTGGTGACCACTATTTGGGCAGCTCATTCACATGTTCCAGTGATATATCCAATGACAGGGTTGGTGATCAAGAGGTTCCATTGTTCGCAATCCTTTAGTTATTGAGTGCGGCAGATGTGATTTATAAGAGCAGGTCAGAATGCGTTTGGTGGGAAAGAGCACGATGTCCTTGAAACTAAGGTCTACATGGTTCCAGTGTTTGCAAGCTTGTCTTGCAGGCTATGCACTAGTCCTGATCGGAGGATAATACGCAATACACAGGATCATGGTAGCTGTAGTACGTACGTAGTACTCCAGACTGTAGACATTGCTCTGGTCTTGAGATGTAAATGTGATCCAACAGCGTGTTTTTGTCAGTAGTCTTCTCCTTGATCAGTTGTGTGTATCCTCTGGACTCGAGCAGCATCGCTATCGGAGTACCTACACTGGCCAGTAGATTTTCGTTGAAATCACCACAGACTACGATGGGATGGTGGTCCATCACTTCTAAGGAGTCCAGAAGCGCCTTCAGATTTTCCATGAACGGGTCATCGTAACGTGGTGGTCTGTACACTGCAGCGATCAGAAGCTTGACAGGGGACTCTATCTTGACGACAACAAACTCGAGGTTTGTCACATTGTGTAGGTAACGCTTTTCACATGCCTGTAAATGGTCCTTCACATACACAGCGACGCCACCGCCATTCTGTTCTGCACGTTCAGGACGGCTGGTGTACGAGATGTGCTTGTTGCGGCTGAACATGGTGTATCCATCCAATTGGAGACTGTCAGCCACAAAGGAGCCGGTGAGATGCGTCTCGGTCAAGCACAGGACATCTGCATGGGTCAGTTCGTGATGTTTTTTGATGTCCTGAATGTGTGCCGGTAAACTTTGCGTGTTGTGATGGACAATCGCGAGTGTTTGCGCCTGGCCTGTCGTCTCTCGATACTTCAACAGTGGCATAACACTGTCCAGTGAGGCGGTCTTCATGGATTCCAGGGCAGCTGTGATTGCAGGATCAGCATAGATTTTCTTCGCATCGAAGTCAATGATGTGCAATCCTTGCAATGACGTTGTCCTACTGAGGGCAACGTAGGCCATGCCTGGTTGGAAGATCCGTTTCAAGGAAACCACAGCAGATTGTGTAGTCATGCCTTGGACTTTGTGAGCTGTGCAAGCATATGCCAACTTGATGGGAAATTGCCTACGAAGCGTGTTATTGCTCAGGTGTTCCTCATATCTCTCGACGTACACTTGTGTACTGCCAGGTGTAGTTTTCCGGTATTTCTGTCCTGCTTCAGGCTTGTCTACTACAAGCCAAAGCTTGGCTACTCTACTCCCGTCCTCGTTTACGTGCATCTCTACACTAGCCATCTTGCCAAATGTCCCGTTCACAAGGCCATCCTCCACATCTATGTTCCTGATGATCACGATTGGGGCGCCTTCTGCAACCTGCAAGTTGTCAAGAAGATCGTTCTGCTCTCCTGTACAGGGACTGGCAAGGCGAGTCTTGTGGTTATGGACTTGCTTGTAGTCTTCCGCGGGTATGTTGACGATGTGGCTGTGGAGCGCAGACAAAGATTTGGCGTTGTGTTCGGACACCTCTTTGTTGGTTGCGAAGATGTGCACAACATCCTTAGGACAACGGTCACGCACAGTCACTCTCTGAGCAAGGAGTGCTTTGTCTCCGTCACTCAGCGGATCCTTCTTCGCTTTGACTCTCAACCTATTCAGAAGCTCTGCGTAGGGCAGATCATCTTTCTGTCGCATGATCTCGGTCAACGTGATCATCTGAAAGTGTTCGAGCAGAAGGTCCGGTTTGCCTTCCTCGAGCACACAGAGCGGTTTCCCACTTGACGTTGGAGGGAGCTGGTAAAAGTCGCCTACTACAAGTACCGACATGCCGCCGAATGGCCTCTTACTGCCTTTAATCTCTTGCAGTCTCCAGTGGATGTAGATAAACATAGCCTTTGAAATCATCGACACCTCATCTATGACGATGATCTCCGCATTTCCCAGCTTTGCCCTCACGTCATCCAATTTGTTTCCCAGTCCTATGTAGGGTGGTTTCAGTTTTCTTGGCAACTTCAACAGGGAATGCAGTGTGTTTCCCGCGATGTTGTATGCCGCAGTTCCTGTAAACGCAGACAACAGCACTGTGGGCATGGATGCATCCGTCTCTTCAAACAGTCTGGGGAGTCGACGGAGAATCCTTGTTGCCTCACCGTAGATGCACTTGATCAGGTGTGATTTGCCAGTCCCAGCACCCCCAGTGACAAAGAAGAAGAAGGGTTCGGGTTTCTGGTCGAGTACGCTCTTGAAGCACCATTCACGTACAGAGTGAAAGATGGAGGCTTGAGTCCGGTTGAGGTTTCGACACATTGAACGCAGATAATCGAGGCTCATTTGCGGAGCCGATACCCTGTGACCAACAATTGTACCCACCTCTTGACAACTGAACTCAGGGACGTCGTCTTGTTCGTCGTCTGCCTGTGGATCTTGATCTTGTTCGGCAAGACATTCCATCCGCTCGAGCTCATTTTCTGGGGCAATGTTGGCCCACGCATCTTCCGCAGGGCCATGTTTCATGAATTCCTCTAATGCTTCTTCCATCGATTTGCTGTGTTTTTCATACCTGTTTTTGTTCTCATCAACAATGGCATTTGCGCGGCATGTCCATTTTTGTCCAGGTATTTTCACAGACGCAGAGTCGTAGAACTCCTTGTAGGTGGGGAAGATTGCGGTTTTCAGTGTGGTCTGATAGCGATGCGGAAGGTAAGCTTTGAGCAAGTTGCCGAAGTATTTCTCGGGGTCCTTCTGTTCCGAGAATTTCGCGTATCTGATAACTGCGGGTCGGCCATCCGTCGAGCGCTTCTTAATGGTTCCCATGTTGTCAGACAGCTTCAGGCAATCCGGCTTTTTTGCTTCGCTACCGTACACAATCCTGTACTCGGATGCAAATTCTGCTAGACACATGTTGTCAAACACCAGTGTTTTGGGTCTGGCGTTGTATTTGTCCAGAAGCCCTGACATCCACACTTGGTTCGAATCGGCTGGTCTTTTCTGCAGCAAGCTGAGCGGGAGGCTCATTTTCATTGCATTGTCATCCGTCGGGAGGAAGACAACATCGCGGGAGCATTCCTTCAATGGCAAGCTGCAAGTTCGGGCCACTGCCTCCTGAGAGCTAACCTGTCTGTTTTTCACATATGCGTGAACAAGTTCGTTCATTGCACCCCTTTCGGTCACTTTTGTGGGGTCTATGCCTTCGACTACTTGTTTCAGAAGCTCACCCATCTCATGTTCGGCTTTGGATATGTAGGACAGCATGTATGAGATGCAAACAAAGTGGTCCAGGACAAACTGGATATCCATGTTGGCATTCCAGGCCTCCAGCAAAACTGGGTTGTAGTTGTTCACATAGCAGTCCTTGACTCCACGCTTCATCAAGAGGACCTGGACATTCCTCAAGTCTTCAAGATAGCTGTCGTACTCTTCGTGAGTCAAATTGCACTTTGCCAGCAACTCTGAGAGATCGGTCAGTTCTGATGGCAAGTCCAGAAGTAGATCATACAGAGGTTTGAGTTTGGCCAAAGCAGCTTGTGCTCTTGCCCTCTGTTGTTTGCCTATGCCTTCGGTACTCCTCTTTGCACTTTCGTTTGCTCCTTCATTTCCTCCTGTTGCGGCCCTTTCGTTTTCATCCGTGACCTCCTCCGTTGGATCAACTGGCGTTGGGTTAGTTAACCAGGTTGTGTCCACTGGTGCCTTGGGGAATCCAAACCTGCATGTCTTGTTACCTTTCTTACAGGACTTTGTGTGGTTTTTGCTGTGCATCTGAACTTCTTGGACAATTCGGTGAAGCACAGGATTTTCTTTTGGATCAGGCAGCTGGCACGAAATGTAGCGGTCCGCAAATTCGCATATCTTCTCGTCCGAGTCTTCTCCAAGTTTGGGGGCGTCGGCTACCCACATTAAGGCGTGAACATGCGGCGAACCCCGGTTTTGATACTCGATTCTATGGAACCAGTCTATGACGTGTCCGATTGGGCGAGCATCAGACAACAGCAGTTTTGTATACGCAGAACGAACTCGCTTGTCAAACATTCGCATGGTAGTCACTGCATTGCTTCTGAGGATGTCGCATTTCTCATTCCAGTCCAGCTTGTCAAAATCCACAATTTGGCCTTGCTGTGCTTTTATTGCCGTTATGACCTCTGGCCATCTGAATTCTGCAGCACTTAAGGTCAAAAAGAAGGTAGGTGGGCCTAACTGACGGACCATGGCAAATAAATCATACATGGTCTTCTGCCAGTAGGCTGGCGTCCCCCTCAGGGGTTGCATGAACCTGGTTGCATCCCGGTTTCTGACCAGTCTCTCAACTTCATGCTTGTCCTGCAACATCTTGTTGGAGATCCTGCGACCATCCTTGGTAAAGGGTTTGCCCTTCCTCAATTGAATTGAGATGGTGTTTTTTGCCAAGTGGGTCTCTGTAACAAACTGGGCAAAAAAGAGATAGCTTTGGTCTCTCGCAAAACGATCATCAACATTGAAAAGCCTTGCGTTGAAGTACCTGCTTGGTGTCAGTTTGAGCTTTCTCTTACGATCCAACGTGTTCTCTCCAGTTGGAAACAATGTAGGGAAGGCCCTTGCTTCGAGGTTAGGGGCTGTGCTATAGCTGACAGGCCTGTTTCCCTCAGCTGGGGCGATGCAGAATATGCCATCTCCGTATGTCATTGTCTCTTGTCCAATGTCATCCGGTTCCAAGCAACTGTCCAGGCCATGTCCAGGTCTCAGCGCATCTTGCTCATCTTGGGCAGTGGGTGGATGTTGATCCACTCTCCGTGATGGGTCGAGGGTTTCAGTCGCATCGGCTACTTCCATCATTTCGGCATCGTCACAACTGTCCATGACTTCGTCTGTGCCCGTCTGTTCAACAGTGGGTAGGTCTTCAAGTTCAACAGTGGGTAGGTCTTCAAGATGGCCCTCCACATTTTCATCGTTGATGCTCTCATCATCTCGGATTGTGATGTTTTTGTAGTCGGGGTGTGTCTCGATGAGTTTCCTCAAGCCCAGTAAGACATTGGTCATATTGACAGTGTGAAACAAATGATGGCCTTTGTACCGCAGACGTCTCTTCAGTTTCACCCTGTACAAACGGGATGAGTCGAGCCTTCTGGGTAGGGTGTTTACTGTGGTTTCCACGTCTGCTGGCACGCACACCACAGCACCATATATAGCACTCTGTTTGCCTTTAGGAAGTGTGAGAATCTTGGCAAATGGTATGTCTATTGCCGATAGTTGTCTTTCCAGCACATTGAGTTGGCGGAGCTCTGGAGGAATGGGTGCAAGTTCCATGTTGTTTGCGACAGCCAAGCGTGGCATTCTTCCTGCTACTACACTTTTGTGACAGCATTGACAAATCCACTCTTTTCGCCTTTCTTCGGGTACAGTGCAATCTTCCGGCCCTCCACATTGATCATCACACGAATGAAGGTATTTGCCTGTTAAGCAGGCAGCAACCACGGCGGGTTTGATCGTGTAATTTGACCGATGACAAACATTCACTTGACCAGCGAAAAGAGTCCGATGGCACGTTGTGCACACAAAAGTTGGTCCATGTTTTATGACTTTCTGGAAACTCGCTATAGCGCCTTGTAGTAGCTCATTCCGTTGGGGTGCGGGAGCTAAATCTATCCTCGCAGTATCTAAATCTTTACTCGCTTTTACAGCAATGCCCCGTTTGCGCAGGATATCACATAAGTCCTTGTATCTATTTCTTATTCTCATTGAACGTCGGATGTCATGGCGCATCTTGAAGAATGGGTCCGTTTTGCATCTGCGGGCCATGTAGGACTTCATGCGTTCCCTAAACTTTACCCTGAACTCCTCATTTTCTCTGAACCTCTTGTTTACATAAGCATTGTGCTTCTTTCTAAACTCATCATCAATGAGCCTCCTTTTGCCATAAGCTGCCTTCTTCTCTCTAAACTCCTCATCTTCATTCAACCTCCTTTTGCCATAAGCAGACTTCTTCTCTCTAAACTCCTCATCTTCATTGAACTTCCTGTTGTCATATGCCTTCTTGAATTTTTTTTGCTGTTCATGGAATTTTTTATCCGTTATACATCTCATGGCAATGTATTTGATCATGTATTCCTTCCTTGGAGTCCTAGGTTTTTTCTTGGCATCAGATTGCAGTCGATCCTTTGTTTGTCTCCTCATCATTTTCTGTTTCCGTTCTTTATTCACTTTGTTGGCTCTTTCATTTGTAGTGTCTGACATCACTTGTGTTGATGGTGAATGGCCTGCCTGCAGAGAATGCTTGGTGATTGGAGGTCCAGTGTTTGTTTCATCCTGGCTAGTTAGATCAACAGGCTCTTTGTGATGCAGGTTGTCAGGATGAACTTGCACTGTTGACCGATGGGGTGACCGAGCATTTGTCTGTTCAAATGTCACTGGCATGAAGTCAAACTGCATTTTGTCAATATTGTTTGAGTGTGAGAAGTCAATTAGCTGGTCAATCTTAGCGAACAGATCATCCAACTGAGTGAAGGTCATCATTACAGCTTTTCCTCCAGGCAAAGGTAGGCCATCAGCACTTCTCTGATGAGAGTCAAACAGTCCATATCTTCCAGACCTGTCTCTAAAAACAGCAATGGTGTGTGGTGATACTGTTAGGAGTGCATATTTGACATTCTCAGACAGACACTTAAGTCTTTCCTGAAGCTTCAGCCACCAATGCCGTTGGTGGGGCTCTCCCTCAGCTCTCATATATCCCATGTCCACGTTAGATTTTTTCACAGAGTACGTATTGTGTTCCGTTTCCACCTTGAGAGGTACTTCCTCCATTGTCAGCTGGCATGACTTAAACTGCTTTTGTCTTTTTAGTGTTTCTATTGTTCTTTTATACAGACTGTCTCCCTTGTCCAGTATCTTGTCAAGATCATCCATCTTCAAGTCAAGACCTTCATGTTGGTGTGCCAAAAATGTCAGAGCCATGCATGTACACTGCTGATTCTTTGACATTTCGGAAAACTTATGATGATTTTGGCTTTTGGATGCCTGCACAGATTTCACAGAGGGTGGATGGAGGGTGCATGCTTGTTGTACAGGGTCATTGTTGGAAAGGTCCATGGCCTCGCCAATGTTGTCTTCAACATCAGACTGTGCATGTTGCTGAGCTGTTTCTACCACAGGCTCCATGGCTGGACTAAGTGTCCCTTCATCGACCTCTGTGCAACTGTTTGGTGAATCTGTATGGGCCATTTTAGCATCCCAGAATTTCTTTTTAGCGAAAGATCTCTTCCCACGACAAGGCATGATGTCACCAAGGTTTAGATCTGAACTTTTATTAAAATGTACAGTCTTTACCAAAAAACAACCTTCAATACTAGTGTAGCATTAGTCACAAATCACTCTAGGCATCTAGAATCAACTTACTTACCTTTAAAAAGTCACCAGAAGAGCTGTTCCGATCTGATGAACACTAGAAAAAAAAAGAGAACAATTTCAGACTAGCGCTATAGTTTTACAATATAATGACTTTTTAATATTTTTTTCTACGGTTATATTCTTGTGTAAAAACCGTGTGTGCCATTTTATGACAGTAGATTTTCAGGCCGCTGCGCAGCCTTCAAACCTAACCCTATGTTGCGCTGCTAAGAGCATTGGTCACTGAAGCATGGCCATTTAAAGTGTTTTACACTGCTATAGCACCTACCAAGCTTGGTGCGTTAAACATGCTCGGAACTGTAGTTATGGCTGTTTAAAGGGCACATTTTTGATGAAAATCTTTGTCTATGATCAAGTATCGGTATATATGAAGTCATTTCTCTGACTGTGTTGAGTTTTTTCATCTTTGCATAATGTACATTATTGGTATGTTAACAATATAACAGCTGCATTGGTATGTATGGTGCTTATTTTATTCATATTTATCTACCATTCATGCCATTATGGCTATAACCGACTTGAGTTTTGTAATAGCTGACATTCCCTTGTTGAACTTTAACTATTCAAGATTTTATACAATATTAACCAAAACATTTGGAAAAGTATAACTAAAGAGAGAAAGTATTACATAAGAATATATATATACCAAAGATTATGTATATGATGAGTACACCATAGAATAAAAGTACGGCACTCATATGATCTGCAGAGTTTACATTAGGTATAGCACTATGGGAAAATAATGCATTAATTCATAAGTTTACTGTTGCAAACACTAATGTTACCATTTATCTGTAGAGTAATGGTGTAACCATTTTGTTTTATTTCATTTTAATTTTTTGAATAAGAATGGCTGACAGCTTTGACTAAATTGGATCCTATATAGTCATGACATAGTCATGACCTTTTAAAATGTGTGGAAACAGAATGTAACTAGAATTAAAGCTGCAAACAGCGATGACCGGGTCCTCGACGTTCTGTTTACGATACAAGCCTGTATGGCAATCAGCTGAAAAGTTAGGCTAAATTACTTAAGCAAATTCAGCCTGTCCCTATTGGCCGTGAAAGTGTACCTAGGAAGTTTTGTAGGTTTTTGATGCTGGGAACCAGAGTTATGGCTGTTTAAAACCCAGCCAATAGGAACACAGAGGGAAGTGGCTTAAGCAATTTCAGCCTGTCCCTATTGGCCGTCTAAGTTTACCTAACAAATTTTGTAGGTATGCTGGGAACTGGAGTTATGGCTGTATAAAGCCCAGCCAATAGGAAGACAGAGGGGGCGGGGCTTCAGAAATTACAGATTGTCCCTATTGGTGGTCTAAGTCCACTTACCAAATTTGTACTCGGTAGCATGCTGCGAAGTCTAGTTATGGTTGTTTAAAGGTCAGCCAATAGGAAGACAGAGGGGCTTCAGAAATTACAGATCATCCCTATTGGTGGTCTAAGTCCACATACCAAATTTCTACTGGGTAGTATGCTGCGAACTCGAGTTATGGCTGTTTAAAGGCCAGCCAATAGGAAGACAGAGGGGGCGGGGCTTCATAAATTACAGCTCGTCCCTATTGGTGGTCTTAGTCCACATACCAAATTTGTACTCGGTAGCATGCTGCGAACCGAAGTTATGGCTGTTAAAAGGCCAGACAATAGGAATTGTAGAGCGGCTATTTTCACTTCCTGTTTGGCGTTGAAGTTTGACGCTTTGCCACTGTCACGCCGTTTTAATCTTTTGATAACTTTTCATCGTTAACGTCTTTTGAGTACTCTGAGCGAATTTGAGGGGGATCCGATAATCCGCATAGGAGGAGTTTGTTAAAGTACAACCTGTGAAAATGGCGTGAAATGCACAAAAACGGCACTATCAATAAAAAATGGCCGACTTCTTGTTTGGTTTTTGGCTTGATGTGTGTGCAAAGTTGCGCAACTTTTGGAGTATGTTTAGGCCCTCATTTTCCGGATTCATTTGGGGGAAAAATAATCATTGCATTTTCAATAGGGAAAAATATTAGTTTTACACAAGTCAGCTACCTGATTGCGCTTAAAGGTTTAATGACATTCACTTTTACACCACATTCAAAGTCTTTGTCCTGGTCCTTCAAAAGTGTACAAAAGGTTTTAAAGGGGAAATCCACCCATTTTCAATATTTAACTATGTCATTAATATAGCATAAAGGAGTTGTGTGGAAATAAGAAAAAATTTAAAAAAAAATTAACATTGCAAAAAAATTTAACATTGCAAAAAAATTAACATTGCAAATTACACTGTGATGACTCATCATGGTGTAATTTGCAATGTTAATTTTTTTGCAATGTTAATTTTTTTTGCAATGTTAATTTTTTTTTTAATTTTTTCTTATTTCCACACAACTCCTTTATGCTATATTAATGACATAGTTAAATATTGAAAATGGGTGGATTTCCCCTTTAAGTGAAAATTCCATTCCAGTGATCCATGGCAGGTGTTTTTCTCTCACATTTCTATTTCAACTGCAATGAAAAAAATCACACCCAATGTGAAGAGAGTGGTGCTTTTCATGAGTTCATTTCGTTTGTTACTTTTTACAGACTTTGATGACTTCAAAGTGTTTGTACTCATTTTAAGTACTTTAAAATGTTTTTACTGATTTTTACGTGTTTTTACTCATTTTAACATCTTTTAAGTATTTTTACTCATTTTAAGTATTTTTACTCATTGTAAGTATTTTTTACTCAGTTTAGGAACTTTAAAATGTCTTTACTAATATTTAAGTATTTTTACTCATTTTAAGTATTTTTACTCATTAAGTATTTTTACTCAAAAGTGTGTGTTGTGTGTGAGTGTGTGTGTGTGCGTGTGTGTGTATAATTAGTGTAACTGGTTGCATCTTTGTGTTGCAATCAGCCGCAGCTGTTGAGGCTGTGCTCAAACATACAGAGAGGCTCATACGGACGGACGGACACACAGACACACACACACCAGGACAAAGTCACTCCTTGGAGTGGCTAGCACCACTCAAAAAGAAATCTTTGCCTGCGGGTGTCGCTGGTGAGGGATTTTGCCTGTCAATCATCGCCTCTGCTCCGCCCCACCCAAAGGAAAGGATAGGGGAGGGGAGGGGCGAGGAGGAGAGTGGGCGGGATTAATCGACTGTGACCTCACTGTCGAAGGGCCAAGCTCAGATTACTTTTCAGCCTAATTATTCAGAAAACCCCAGACCACAGAAAATCCACTGAATGTTCAGTTTTTTTGGGTGTAATTGAGGTCATAAAACCCCAAATAAAACATTGAAAATAAAAAAAGTGAAAATGAATGTCATTATACCTTTAAGGCAGATGTTAAAAATGCAGGGCAAAGGCGTTTTCTTGGCCTCTAGGGAGTGCGCATACAAAGTTTTACACAGATCAGTGCGGTTATAGGTAAAAACATGAATCGATCTGCTATAGCGGCTAACTTGACATTTTTTAAGTGGCATTTCTTCCTCTGCCTAGTGGGAATGTGCGTGCAAAATATCACAGGAATTGCACGGCGTGTTCATGATTTGAGGCATTTTGTTCAAAACAGAGCACTCCTGCAAACTTTGGAAGCCAATATCAGCCAATCAGGATGGAATATGAAAAATCTGAAATACCCGTTTCATTGAATGACAATAGAGATACTGTGTACCGATTAGTGTGATGTTTTGACAACATGTGTAGAGCAGTCAAAAGTGTGTTTGCAAAAATCGGCCTCCTGGTGGCACAATCAGGAGCCCCATGTGACTAATTTGGGGCAGAATTCTGCTCTAGCATACAGGGAGCGTGTGTGCACAGTTTCACTACCATCAAGCCAACGGAACCAGAGATTGGCTGTCCACAGACAGAATGACACACACATGGACGGACAGAGTGCAAAACATAGTCTCAGCCATGCCTTCCGGCCTGGTGGAGACAATAAAGTGTGCAAAATAAGCGTAATAATAGGTTATAGTTGGCATTTAAAAAATAAAGAAATTCTGGGGACCAACAAAATCATTTGGGGACCCCTCTGGGAATCTTGATAACCCCGTGCATGTAATGCGCGGATCTCCGTGAGGACGGCAGTCACAGAGATGATTCGGTGATTTTTCAAAAGATACAGTAAAAATCACTGTTTTTGCTGGCAGCAGTGGCACACTATTACACTGTTGATATGGCAGTCAAAGAGTTAAGCTACAGAGTATATATATTGGCAATGCCTCCTTAAAAACGGACAATGGACTGACCCCAAGACAATTTCCATATGCTACCATTAGATAGTTAGATCTAAAAGGCTTTGATTTGCACATATGTCATGTTATGTTAAACAAACCTTGCAGTAGTGCAGTCTGGGATGGTCCCCTCAGTCCACAGCTGTGTTGGCCAAGATATCAGGTCCAGTGTACAGCCACGCCACAGCTGAAAATTTCAAGCAAAGATACTGTATTTTAGACACAAATATGACAATATAAATATAGTGACAATAGCTGATCTACAAGCTCAGAAGTTATCTACAAGCTGACAAGTGAGCTTGTCGATCGGCTATTTAAAATAAGGCAACAAGCTTACAGTGAGCTTGTAGATCTGCTATTTTCCAAACATTAAACTCACAGTGGGCTTGTAGATATGCTGATGTTGCTAGGTTTTCAATGTAATGGGTCCCGGGACCCACAGGTGGTCATTCAAATGGGTCCCAAAGAATGTTATGGGTCCACAATAAAATGATTTTCTTTCTCTCGTTCTCTTTGATCTCCAAGGGTTATACTTATAGCTACATTCATGCATGTTCAAATTATCTGAACACTAAACAAAATGTGGCAAATTTTAAATTATTTGTAAAAGAAAGTGTGTGTGAGTACATTATATCCTAATACACTGGTTTTCAACCTTTTCAGTCTGCGACCCCCCAAAATAATCATATTTGAACTGGGGGGCCGCCAAAATAATCATATTTGAACTGGGGATCCCCCAAAATAATCATTTTTGAACTGCCCCCCCCCACCTGACAAGCATTTCAGGGGTAGTGCCATTACGTTTAGTTTGACTTGGTTCCACAGATAAATATTGTGATGCGTTGTGAGCTTGTCGATCTGCTATTTTCTCAGATGATTTTAGATAAGGGCCTATTTAATGAATCATGCAGTGGCTATATTTTCAACACAAATGCGTGCTGCTTCGATGCGAGAGTGTGTTGCGTGTAACCACAGCACAGATTTGCATCGCATTGTAAACAACTGTGCCTCTTATACCCACTTTGAGTTTCTAACTTGCAGTCAGTGTGTGGTACTTTTAGATGGATCTTACTGTAACAGACAGATCTATCCACCGTTCCAGCCAGAACTGTTGATAGCAGCTACAGAGCATGGATCACAGACTATATATTATAACTATGATCACAGAAACACGACAGAGCCAGCTAGCCGCTAAACATTAGCGTAAGTCGGTGTTGCCAGATCTAGCGAAAGAAAGAAGCAGCAAGTCTATACAAAGAAGCCCAAAATAAGCAAATAGGGGGCAGGTCAGTCAAACTTTATTGTTTAATGTTGAGAGCAGTGATTTTAAAACATTTTCATGCCATGGACCCCCAATATTTACAAGCTACTTTACAGAAAAAAAGAAGCTCAAAGTCGCTTATAATTAAATGATTTCATTCGGCAACAGTGGACTGTGCTCAGAGCAGCCACAAACACAACACACACCCACCCACACACTCACTCTCCTCCGTGAATAATTTTACCTAATTCAATATTGCAGAATTCAGTAGAATTCTGATTCTACTGAAATAGGCCATTAACCAAGAAAATAGAAAATTATAAACATTATTTTTAATATATATATTTTTTTTACCGCAAATGATTTTAACGTGAAATGTTAGTAATAACTAGTCCCCCAAGGACCCCACGACGGCCACATGAATGCGTCCTTTCTCAATAATGTGCGTCAGTGACGCAGGACGCAGGCCTATGAGCATCTCTGTGCTATTTTCAAATATGTATAATGCCTTGTTATCACATGGCTACAGATGTCTGCCAATTTAGAAGCGAATTTGAAAATAGCAGATCTACAAGCTCACAACGCATTGCATTGTGAGCTTGTAGATCTGCTATTTTCAAATAGCCAAAATTAAATAGGGCTTAAGTGGTTAAGGTAGCCTATGTTTTTTAAACAATCAAAATCTACAAAGTAACTAAAGTTTTCAAATAATTGTAGTGGATTAAAAGTACAATATTTGCCTGTGAGATGTAGTGGATAGAAGTACAATTACAATATTTGTCTATCTATGCCAACATACCAAATCAGCAATGCAACACATGTACTGTACTCACACTGCAAATGTACACAGATAGACAGACACAGTCTGAGCACAAGGGCGTGAGCATGTCAATATATGGACAATAGCAGATCTACATTTAGATGTAGATCTGCTATTTTAAATTAGGTTAAGTGGTGACACACACACACACACACACACACACACACACACACACACACACACACACACACACACACACACACACACACACACACACACACACACACACACACACACACACACAAGTGTGCTGAAACATTGGCCACATATGGATAAGACAGACACAGGAGACACAACAGGTCTCCCATTAACAGGTCCTGAACCTGGGCATCAACAATGGGTAATTTATTCAACCCCTAGCCACACCTCTAATCACCTTTCAGTCAGCTGACAACTCTATAGAAACTTGAAGCAACACACTTGTCATTTGGACCATTGGTTCTCAAACTATTGTAATGTCAAAGAGCTTAAATTGCCAACACACCCTTTATTTTCTGTTTAAAAAGGACCTGCAGAGACAGGGTGTTCCCTGTTACTAAACAAAGCAATGATGGCTATCAGCATAACTTTCTATTAACTGGACTATAGAACGCCGAAGTCTGACGTCATTTACACATCCTTTGTTTGTCTACCTGGTTCGCAGTTTTCCACCCCCGTTCTGAATCCCATAGACGTATTTAATATCGCGTCAAATAAGAACTGTGTTACAAAAATAAACACATGACCCCGGCGTGTTGACTCTTATGGATATGAAGCATCAACTGACGGTGAGAAAACGCTAATGTTACTTCCGCCGAATTAGTTACATTTTCGCCAGAAACAGACTGTATCAAATATAAGTGACTGACTATCATAAACGATAGAGAACCTCCTCCCTGACAATAACGCCGACACGCGGTGTTTATTTTTGGACCACAATTCTTATATGAGACGATTCTAAGATGACCCAATGTTATTCTCCATAGAGAAATTACTTCCGCAAACCTGGGGATGAACGAGTCACGTCAGGACTTCGGTGCTCTATAGCAAAGAAACAGTGCCAAGATCTATCTTGAAAACTGTCATATTGTGCAGACACAGAGGAGACACAATCAGGGCCTATTAATGGACATCTGGGTAATTTATTCAACCCCTAGCCACACCTCTAATCACCCCCCTATTATCACCTTTCAGTCAGCTGACAACTCTATAGCAAATTTAAGCAACACATACTTGTCACCTGAATACCAGTGGTTCTCAAACTATTGTAATGTCAAAGAGCTTCAATTTTTTAGCCTATGCATTAAACCACAGACCCCGACAACCTAGTATTTGACCCCAAGACAATGTCAACATTAGATAGTTACATCTAAAATAGGATCAGCATGTTACACACCTTGCAGTAGGTCTGGGATGGTGTGTGTCACCTGGGTCCGCAGCCGGAGCTGTAAAAAAAAGAAATACAATATTTTAGACACAAAGCTATGAAATTACATGCATATCAATAGACAATAGCAGATCTACAAGCTCACAAGTGATCTACAAGCAGACAAGTGAGCTTGTAGATTGGCTATTTAAAATAAGCCTACAAGCTCACAACATGTCACATTGTGAGCTTGTAGATCTGCCATTTTCAAATAGTCAAAGTTTAAATGGGGCTGAAGTGGTTAATGTAGCCTATGTTTTTTAAACAATAACCAAAATCTACAAAGTAACTAAAGTTGTCTAACAATTGTAGTTGATTAAAAGTACAATATTTGCCTCTGAGCTGTAGTGGATATTAGTACAAGTACAGTATTTTTCTATGCAAACTGACTTCATCATACAAGAGTGGCACACAATAAGAGTAAAAATAACAGATCTACAAGTTGACAAGTGAGCTTGTACATCGGCTATTTAAAATAAGGCTACAAGTTTACAGTGAGCTTGTAGATCTGCTATTTTCAAATATCTATACTGCCTTGTTATCACATGGCTACAGATGGCTGCACATTTTAGAGATAATTGTTAAATAGCAGATCTACAAGCTCACAACATGTTGCATTGTGAGCTTGTAGATCTGCTATTTTCCAAACATTAAACTCACAGTGAGCTTGTAGATATGCTATTTTCAAATATGTATAATGCCTTGTTATCACATGGCTACAGATGTCTGCCAATTCAGGAGAGAATTGGAAAATAGCAGATCTACAAGCTCACAACATGTTGCATTGTGAGCTTGTAGATCTGCCATTTTCTGCCAAAGTTTAAATAGGGCTGAAGTGGTTAATGTAGCCTATGTTTTTTAAACAATAATCCAAATCTACAAAGTAACTAAAGTTTTCAAATAATTGTAGTGGATTACAAGTACAATATTTGTCTATCTATGCCATTTGCCAACATACCAAATCAGCAATGCAACACTTTACAGTACTCACACGGCAAATGTACACAGATACAGACACAAGGGCGTGAGCATGTCAATATAGGGACAATAGCAGATCTACAAGCTCAGAAAATTGGTAATTTATTCAACCCCTAACCACACCTCTAATCACCCCTATTATCACCTTTCAGTCAGCTGACAACTCCATAGAAACTTGAAGCAACACATACTTGTCACATGGAACAGTGGTTCTCAAACTATTGTAATGTCAAAGAGCTTCAATGTTTTAGCCTATGCATTAGACCACAGACCCCCATAACCTAGTATTTCTTATATATTATCTATTATTATATATTATCTAAAATAGGATCAGCATGTTACACACCTTGCAGTAGGTCTGGGATGGTGTGCCTGTCACCTGGGTCCACACAGCCAGAGCTGTAAAAAAAAAAAGGGGATACAATATGTTAGACACAAAGTTATGAAAGTACATGCATATCAATAAACAATAGCAGATCTACAAGCTCACAAGTGGTATACAAGCTGACAAGTGAGCTTGTAGATTGGCTATTTAAAATAAGCCTACACGTTTACAGTGAGCTTGTAGATCTGCTATTATAATGCCTTGTTATCACATGGCTACAGATGGCTGCCAATTTTAGAGCTAATTGTTAAATAGCAGATCTACAAGCTCACAACGCATAGCATTGTGAGCTTGTAGATCTGCCATTTTCGCCAAAGTTTAGCCAAAAGTTTAAGTAGGGCTTAAGTTGTTAATGTAGCCAATGTTTTTTAAATAATAATCAAAATCTACAGAGTAACTAAAGTTTTCAAATAATTGTAGTGGATCAAAAGTTCAATATTTGCCTCTGAAATGTAGTGGATACAATAGTGGATAGAAGTACACGTACAATTTGTCTATCTATCCTGCCAACTGTCTGTGTCGAGACAGACACAAACAAAGCTCCAAGGAGCTGTGGGTGACGTCACTGCCATGCGGAAGTAGTAAGCACACGTTTATAGCCGTTAGCATCAGTTAGCCTAGCTTACGAATCCTTGTTGTTTTTAACCCAGTTTCAGAGCGACGGTCGCTGCTTAAAGTTAGTTTTAGCAGATCTACAAGCTCAATGTTAAAGGTGCTATAGTCAACATTTCCATGAAAACGGACGCTAAAATTAAGAAAATAAAAAAAGTCGTTTTTATTAAATGTTTTCTTCTTCAAATCATGTTTATCTTCAATAATATCCACAAAGATCGCAAAATAATCTTCTAACAATCATTTTGAAGCTTTTTGTACTTTTCCCGGACCGACTTGTGTTTATATTCTATTCTATTCTTTTATATGCGTTGATAAGGGCTGGATTAGATGCATTTCGTTATCAGCCAATCACGTGACTGCTTCGCTCTTGGTTGCCAGACCCTGCCTTGTAAGCATTGCAGAGTAGGAAAGATGGCGTCTGTGGTTGACTGCACGGCTACACAGCCAAGCAAGAAACTAAAAAGTAAAAGTAAAACCAAGTACCAATCCACCGTTGCTGCCGATAAACGGAGAGGAAAGACCAGGGTGAACATAGCGGCAGCTTTCCCCCGTTGGAGTGTGGTGAAAGACTCCCAGGGTTTGAAGAGCCATGCTGACGTCGCTACGTTCCTTCTAGACCGGTAAGCAAAGCTAAGTTGCTAACTAGTCTAGTACTGTGTCGTCAGATCGACGATATAGGTGTACATAATCACTGCTTGTTTTATCTCCGGTTTCAATTGGAATGCTTGCCACAATAAATACATTTATTTACCTACAATGTTACTGTTAGCCTGTTACTATTTTAGCCACGTAGCCTATGTCTACTGTTAGCTAGTAGCTATACCCATGTTTGTTTGTAGAGAGACTGACTGGCTCAAAGGCACAACAACGTGCCTGTAATCTGAACGCACGTATTTATCATTGCTCAGGGTTTTAGCCTACTTGATACAATACCACATCTAAACCTAACAAAGGCTGATTTATATAGCCTATCCCTGGACGTTCGATGGTTGGTTGCACTCCCCGCAAATAGCAGATCTACAAGCTTGTAGTGTGGTTTTCTTGTCTTTTCTTTTTTTGTCAAGGCTAATTTGCACAATGACACCAGCATCTAAAAACTAGTGCGTGATCACTGGTTGTAGTGAAAGATAGATGTATTTAGATGGCATGTTATGTAGACAGATGCCAGGTTCATTTGTTGACCTGTTATCCTGTAGTGCAGGGGTCTTCAACGTTTTTCAGGCTAGGACCCCTTAGCTGAGAGAGAGAGAGATGAAGCAGGGACCCCTTAGCTGAGAGAGAGAGAGATGAAGCAGGGACCCCTTAGCTGAGAGAGAGATGAAGCAGGGACCCCTTAGCTGAGAGAGAGATGAAGCAGGGACCCCTTAGCTGAGAGAGAGATGAAGCTGTGACACCTTAGCTGAGAGAGATGAAGCTGTGACCCCTTAGCTGAGAGAGAGAGATGAAGCAGGGACCCCTTAGCTGAGAGAGAGAGATGAAGCAGGGACCCCTTAGCTGAGAGAGAGAGAGATGAAGCAGGGACCCCTTAGCTGAGAGAGAGATGAAGCAGGGACCCCTTAGCTGAGAGAGAGATGAAGCAGGGACCCCTTAGCTGAGAGAGAGATGAAGCAGGGACCCCTTAGCTGAGAGAGAGATGAAGCAGGGACCCCTTAGCTGAGAGAGAGATGAAGCAGGGACCCCTTAGCTGAGAGAGAGATGAAGCTGTGACACCTTAGCTGAGAGAGATGAAGCTGTGACCCCTTAGCTGAGAGAGAGAGATGAAGCAGGGACCCCTTAGCTGAGAGAGATGAAGCAGGGACCCCTTAGCTGAGAGAGAGATGAAGCAGGACCCCTTAGCTGAGAGAGAGATGAAGCTGTGACCCCTTAGCTGAGAGAGATGAAGCAGGGACCCCTTAGCTGAGAGAGAGATGAAGCTGTGACCCCTTAGCTGAGAGAGAGAGATGAAGCAGGGACCCCTTAGCTGAGAGACAGATGAAGCTGTGACACCTTAGCTGAGAGAGATGAAGCAGGGACCCCTTAGCTGAGAGAGAGAGATGAAGCTGTGACCCCTTAGCTGAGAGAGAGATGAAGCTGTGACCCCTTAGCTGAGAGAGAGAGATGAAGCTGTGACCCCTTAGCTGAGAGGGAGAGATGAAGCAGGGACCCCTTAGCTGAGAGAGAGATGAAGCTGTGACCCCTTAGCTGAGAGAGAGATGAAGCTGTGACCCCTTAGCTGAGAGAGAGAGATGAAGCTGTGACCCCTTAGCTGAGAGAGAGAGATGAAGCAGGGACCCCTTAGCTGAGAGAGAGATGAAGCTGTGACCCCTTAGCTGAGAGAGAGAGATGAAGCAGGGACCCCTTAGCTGAGAGAGAGATGAAGCAGGGACCCCTTAGCTGAGAGAGAGATGAAGCAGGGACCCCTTAGCTGAGAGAGAGATGAAGCTGTGACACCTTAGCTGAGAGAGATGAAGCTGTGACCCCTTAGCTGAGAGAGAGAGATGAAGCAGGGACCCCTTAGCTGAGAGAGAGAGATGAAGCAGGGACCCCTTAGCTGAGAGAGAGAGAGATGAAGCAGGGACCCCTTAGCTGAGAGAGAGATGAAGCAGGGACCCCTTAGCTGAGAGAGAGATGAAGCAGGGACCCCTTAGCTGAGAGAGAGATGAAGCAGGGACCCCTTAGCTGAGAGAGAGATGAAGCAGGGACCCCTTAGCTGAGAGAGAGATGAAGCAGGGACCCCTTAGCTGAGAGAGAGATGAAGCTGTGACACCTTAGCTGAGAGAGATGAAGCTGTGACCCCTTAGCTGAGAGAGAGAGATGAAGCAGGGACCCCTTAGCTGAGAGAGATGAAGCAGGGACCCCTTAGCTGAGAGAGAGATGAAGCAGGACCCCTTAGCTGAGAGAGAGATGAAGCTGTGACCCCTTAGCTGAGAGAGATGAAGCAGGGACCCCTTAGCTGAGAGAGAGATGAAGCTGTGACCCCTTAGCTGAGAGAGAGAGATGAAGCAGGGACCCCTTAGCTGAGAGACAGATGAAGCTGTGACACCTTAGCTGAGAGAGATGAAGCAGGGACCCCTTAGCTGAGAGAGAGAGATGAAGCTGTGACCCCTTAGCTGAGAGAGAGATGAAGCTGTGACCCCTTAGCTGAGAGAGAGAGATGAAGCTGTGACCCCTTAGCTGAGAGGGAGAGATGAAGCAGGGACCCCTTAGCTGAGAGAGAGATGAAGCTGTGACCCCTTAGCTGAGAGAGAGATGAAGCTGTGACCCCTTAGCTGAGAGAGAGAGATGAAGCTGTGACCCCTTAGCTGAGAGAGAGAGATGAAGCAGGGACCCCTTAGCTGAGAGAGAGATGAAGCTGTGACCCCTTAGCTGAGAGAGAGAGATGAAGCAGGGACCCCTTAGCTGAGAGAGAGATGAAGCAGGGACCCCTTAGCTGAGAGAGAGATGAAGCAGGGACCCCCACTACATAGTATCAAATTGTGTTGCAGATTTCAACTTCATAGTTTCATAGACTTGTTTGACAGTACTATCATCAGTGTTGTTTACAAAAATAGCAGATCTACAAGCTGACGTGTGTTGTCAGCTTGTAGATTGGCACTTTTCTGTGAATGTTCCTCCCAGAATAGGGATGCTCAGGGTTCAAGTGGTTAATAACCCTGAGGATATAGTGTGTATAGTTTCAATGTACAGATTATTTATTTGTGGATATTATACTGTTTAGACTGATGATAGGTTCTTGGTTTACCTATGATCCTAGATTACTATTTCTTTGCATTTGATGTATTACCTTGTGTTTACCTTGCTGACTGTAAATCACTCTGGATTAGGAGCGTCTGCTAAATTGTAATTATAGCAGTGACTTCAGTAACCCCTTTACCTGACTGGCACTGGCCATAACATTTCATAATATTTTCCTGGAGATGTTGTGATGTATATAGCCATCTGGCGAGTTGTGTACACCAGATATGTTATTTGCTACTAACATGATTATTATGTTATTTTCATAATAAACGTAGGTACTACGCCCAAAGTGTCCCACCGGCTTCCACACCCCGGAAGAAGAAGGCCCGCACTCGAGCCCCTGCTGGTCCAATACCCTTTGGACTTTCCCCTCTCCAGTAAGTATTACTGTATAAACAATCTATCTGCATTTACTGTAAACATCACATAGCCTACTGTAGATTTTCATCCAGGCACTTGAATCAAAGAAGCAGACTGGCAAGTGCAAAATAATGTTTATGTGAATTATAATGTTGTGACTTTTGTTGTTTTTAAGGCAGCATTATTTCCCAGGCAGAAGTGAAGACGACACGGTCTCAGCGTCAGAAATCATGAGCCTGCTGGAAGACAGGTACAAATCATTGTGATATGTTTGCCATGTACTTGCTAGCTGCTATATGAAATCTCTGTTTACATTACTATTCACATTGTTTGGTATTGATATATTTTATATATTATGTGCACGGCTCTTTACACTATAGAGTGGCATAATGTGACATTGTTACATTTCTGTTTAGCCTACATGACTTGAGTGTCCAGGAGGATCCAACCATGGACATGGATATTGAGGAGATCAATGATCTGAGGAACTGCATGTAAGTTACGGTAACCCTATGTTGAATGTGGTTAAAGGAGTAGTTCACCCAAAAAATGACTTATTTTCTATCAATTGCACACCCCATGAAGCCATGGATTTATTTGTGTTTTTGTCGCATTCCTAAGCTAATAATTGGATTCCTGTCTCCTACCGGCTAATGTATCCGGTAGGAGACACAAAGTAGATTATTTGTGTCTCCTACCGGACATACACCCGGGCATCAAATTATTGGCTTAGGAATGTGACAAAAACCAAAATAAATCCATGTATTCAAGGCTTCATGGGGTGTCCAATTGATAGAAAATAAATCATGTTTTGGGTGAAGTCCTCCTTTAATATATAATATTATATAATATAATAATATATAATAATATAATAACTGAATGATGGCATTCAGTTATTGTGTTCAGATGTTTATTACAAATTGGCTATTTGACAGTATTGACTGGGAAGATGATGATGCAGAGCCAGGTGATGAGGATCTCCAGGATTCAGAGGCTTCTCCTGACAGTGACACTTCTGATGAAGACTATGTCCCTGGACTTTGTATTCGGTATGTAATGTAACACTGCCTACTGTAGTAATATATTTAGTAATTTAGCTCACAAATACTATAGACTATACTACTGCACTGTGTCAATGTCTGGCTATTACTACATTTAGCCGACAACCTTGTGCATCCAACCCTGTGGAGGGTCGATACGCTAAATGTACAGATTGAAAATGTATATATGTTACAGTATGATTGGAGAACCAGGACGATTGAAGAAAGCGTGCTCGTTTTTACCACCCACCCAGCAAATCTGTAGAAGCAACACTAGAGGGAGCCACAAGCCAGGCTCGTGCACAAACATATATGGCCACGACCACACACACACACACACACACACACACACACACACACACACACACACACACACACACACGCGCACACACACATGCACGCGCTCATGCTTTTTTTTGGTTTATTGAAAGCAGGACTGCTAAGATACTTTTATTGTGTTCTGGCTTTTGTTTTACTTTCTCCCTGACACACACACACGCACACGCACACGCACACGCACGCACACACACACACACACACACACATACACAGTGATCCATGAAAAGAACTATTCTGTCCCTATCGGTTTACAACTCGAACGGCGCTGTGTCGACTCAGCAGAGCATCGGCCGGTCAGCGCGGGCACTCGCGCGCCTCCTCGGCCTCAAGCTCTGCTGAGTCGGCGCGCCTCCGTCATGGACAAGCGTGTGCGTGTTCAGCGTTCCCCTAGCGTAGCTTCCTGGTTGCTATGTGGGGGGGAACAACAAAAGACAGGTCCGCGTCGCATCAAAGCCCCGCCTCGTGGCGCCGCGTTCTCCTTCTCCTCCTCCTCGGAGGAGAAGGAGGACGGTTTATTACGTGAGGCTCGCGAGGAGGAGGCTCCTCCTCCTCCTCTTCGCGAGCCTCGCGTAATAAACCCCCGCCTCGCAGCGCCGCATCCTCCTTCTCCTCCTCGCGAGCCTCGCTAATAAACCCTGTCTCGAAAAGCCCCGCCTCGCCCCGAAGCCCCGTGCCTAAAAACGAGCGCTCTGTCTTCAATCGTACTGGTTCTCCAATCGTACTGTGACATATATACATGTTTTTACTTTTTTCATTCACTGACAGGACTGGTGGTAAACTGGAGTCATGTCCCTGCATCCACGGTTTGCCGGTGATTGGGTCGGATGAAACCGTTCATGACATCCCAGATGACGAAGAGCCACCACCATTACCATCAGTGGACACCATACCACGACACTTCCCAGAATCACTAAGGGTGGAACGTGAGGAAGACCTCATAGGGAAGCGTGCCTCCATACTGTACATGGACAGTCTGCTGGAACTGACAAATTTCCTTGTCCTACCAGTTGACAAATGTCCATATATGTGCAAGGTAACTGGGATGCAGTGCCAGTGCCGTCCACCCTATGTGGTCTCTGTCATCCCACGTGGAACTGCCTTTGTTATGGACTGGGTGAGTAATTGTTGCTCAAGTGCATGTCCTGAATTTGCATCTGAGCAAAGATCTGTGGTTGTCTCTGTGTATGGTGCATGTCAGTCCCTAATCATCATCTGTTTTACTCAGACCTGTGCCAGTGGCCATACCATTTGGAGGTGGAATTCTCAACCCACCCTCAAGTTTGGGATGCAAGCGGGGGACTTCATGTTGGCTTCCAACATTCTCTTGTCTGGGAACAACTACACTAAAATCGCCCTCTTGTTCAAGTTCATGAACATGGGGGTGGTTGCAGCAAAGACGTTCTTCAGCATCCAGGGCTCCTACTGTGTGGCTGCCATTAAGGAGTTCTGGACAGAGAAAAGAGGGGAAGTCATCGAGCGTCTCAAAGACAGGGATGATGTGGTGGTTGTAGGTGAGACAGCATTGTTTGTTGATGTTTAGGTGGTTTTAGTGGCACGTTGTCTTTACTGTACTGTACATTGACAAGCCGTTCATTCATTAAAAACTGTTAACAACTATCCACAGCTGATGGAAGGATGGACAGTCCTGGCTACTGTGCTCAGACCCAGAGGAATTCAGTCATCATGGAGAAGAAGGCGTTTGTCGAGAGTATGACTGAACTCCTCAGTGAGCTGAAGGTGGTCGAGGTGTGCACGGATGCCCATGTGCAGATCTCGTCACTCATGGGTAAGTACCGCAAGGCTTTTTTTATTTTTTTTAACATAATTATTTGTATTTTTTTTTTTTTTAATACTCTATCTTTCTCAACCAGATCGTGGGATGTTCCCAGGTGTTCAGCACAGTTTTGACATGTGGCATGGAAGTAAGAACCTAGCCAAACGTATCACTGCTGTAAGTATTGCATCACCTGGAAAATCTTGTCTAAATGTGTGTTATTTGTCAAAACTACAGTTGTGATTTGTGTCTATGTACTTTTCAGGCAGCACAGGCCACAGGACAGACTGTCTTGCTTACGTGGCTCAGGGACATTACAAGACACTTTTGGTGGGCTTGTGAAAGGGCTTCGACCTATATAGAATTCTTGGTAATGTTCAACATTATACATTTCTTGATGTTTTGGCTGAATAGCCACAGTATGATTTTGTGTGTGTGTGTGACACACGTATAATGTTATATTTTGTTTATTTTATTAGGATCTGTGGCTTGGCATCCTCCACCATGTTGTTAATGAGCATCGCTGGACACTGGGACACTGTCAACATGAGGACCTTGAGAAGGACAACGGCTCAGGCAAGGAGTGGTTGGAGATCGGGTCAAAGGCTCTGAACGTTCTCACAGATGTTGTGATGAACAAGCGGTGGTTGAAGACTGTGCACAAGTACCTGACCTTCAGGTGAGTAAGATAACAAGAGTTGACTGTAAAAATGTCCCCTCAATGCAGAAAAAGTCAATCACCATTTCTATGAATATATTTTGTCTTACACAGATCAACTGCAGACCTCGAGTCGTTCCAGAACCACATACTCATGTATGCCAGTAAACGGTTCTCATTTTCACCACCTGTTTATGAGGCCCGGACATTCCTTGCAGCGCTGGACTACAATTTCCACAATGACCGCCCTGTGAGGCAGAGAGTTGAAGATGGCAAGCTGATGTAAGTCTGATGGGACTAAACATTACAGAATTTCATTTATGAGTAATGTATAATTTTACTAATAAAAGGGAACTGTTATGTTGTGTTTGAAACCATAACAGGCCCAGAAGACTCTTCAAGAAGAATGCAAAGCGGTGGAGTTTTTATAACATCAGGGTCAACAAATCCTACGGTTACATTCCCGCTCTTCAGAGCCGCATTCTCTTGAAGAGAATTCTTTCTGATGCAGGGCTGCCTCAGAGAAGGCCATATGGACCGGAGGACCCCAGAAGACTTGGCCTTCTGCCTGTCATCCCGCCACCCCCAATAGAGGAGCTTCTACGGACGCACGCCAAGAGAGGTCAAGGTAGGTAGAAACACTAGATTTTTATAGTCCATGTAATCTTATTTTACCTTCTGCTACTGTATAAACTGTGTTCTCAGAATCTGAAGAATAACAACAGTGTTCCATTACTTTATTCAGGTCCATCGGTGAACAACTGACCCAACACACAGGTAAAATGTAATTTAGTTCTGCAACTTGTAGGTCTACTTTCACCTAGCTTTATTTGACTTTTTCTTTGTGTTTTTCCCCTGGACCGAATAGAATCCTAGTGTGCTGATTTGATTATAGAACAGCTATTCTTGAATAGCGCAGACCATATTGACAAAAGGAAGTCCATATGCTTTTCAAAGTTGTTCCTGATCGATCTTTCCTCCTTCTGTCTCCCTATTTCTCCCAGGTGAGAGATGTTCACGGTAGTCGTGCCTATCTTGGTGCCTGGACTGCTTCATCGGTGTTACGGCCATAGACATATAAAGGTAGACGCCTCCTCTGGCTCTGAAGCGTCGGCATCTCGGACGCACTTCCGCTTCCTCTATGCTTCTGGGGGGCAGCTGGAAATTTCCGTGTGCGTCACAGAAGGGGGCGTTCAGTAGGCCAATCAGACGCAGGTGGGGGCGGGACAACTAGATTCTGACAAGTCCTGGAAAAGACGCGCTGTGGTTGGCCAGTAGTCAACACGCTGTGATTGGCCAGTGCCCGTTCCCCCCGGAAATATGGTGGCACCATACCAAGCATGTCGCTCCAATGAACTGCAGAGGCCAATGAGGTATCTAGTGTGGTTACGGCTCTGTCCTCCTCACCTTCACGGCTCCTCCCCCCTCTCTGACTACTCCCTGGCTCAACTCCACTTCCACTTTCCACTGATCCTGTGTCTCCTCTCCAGTACCCCGGATTCCAACGCTGAGTTGTGCCGACCTGCGGAGCCACCTATCCACACCAACTCCGCTTTCCACCCGAAAATACTCCCACGGGCTTCACCCTACCTACGTCTCCTCCTTGCTGTGCGCTTGGGTCACACACGCTAGCCATAACAGTCGGAACAGGATCTGATGGACACCGTCATGACCCCCCACCATCTGCTGCCGCTCAGGCTAGCTGCAGAACTTGGTGCAGACAACCGGGAGTACTGCTACTACTGTTCTATGGATGGACCCCCCCCCCACCATCTGCTGGGCAGCCTAGGGTACGATGGTGCAGATGTGGTTATTGTAGGGACATGCCTACAGACCCGGAGAGGTTATGCTGCGGCCAGGAACCTATACGGTGCATGAGTCGGCGGCCACACTTCTGCACGTACTGCCTGGATGAAGGCAACCTACGCATTCACAGGCGGTACAGGGAGGACTTGCTGGTGCAGACAACCCGGAGTACTGCTTTGCTGCCTACAGAAACTACATCTTTTGGCAGTATAGCTCTTTAGGTTTGTATGAAAATGATAGCACAATGTCATAATTTTGTAATTATTTGCACACCTAATTTTCCAATTATTTGCAATCTTGAGTAATTTCTATAATTTTTTCATATCTTTTTTTCCTTTAGGTCCGAGAAACCGTGTTCCTGCGTGCTGCGCATGGGCCATAAGAGATCTCTTTCCTGACCCGTTTGGACACACACACACACACACACACACACTGACTCCACTTCAGTGGAGTCAGTACTGCTGTATGGGGCTGAAACATGGACCCTCACAGTGCAGTCAGTACTGCTGTATGGAGCTGAGACATGGACCCTCACAGTGGAGTCAGTACTGCTGTATGGGGCTGAAACATGGACCCTCACAGTGGAGTCAGTACTGCTGTATGGGGCTGAAACATGGACCCTCACAGTGGAGTCAGTACTGCTGTATGGGGCTGAAACATGGACCCTCACAGTGGAGTCAGTACTGCTGTATGGGGCTGAAACATGGACCCTCACAGTGGAGTTAGTACTTCTGTATGGAGCTGAGACATGGACCCTCACAGTGCAGTCAGTACTGCTGTATGGGGCTGAGACATGGACCCTCACAGTGCAGTCAGTACTGCTGTATGGGGCTGAGACATGGACCCTCACAGCACAGCAGGAAAAGGTCTTGGATGGAGTCTACCGGCAGGGCACTGTATCAGACACACAGAACTGGTGGCAAGCAAACTGATACTGTGGGAGGGGAAAGAGGCGCACCACCTTCGTAGACACATTAACGAGTCCCGAGTTTGTGTCGGCTAGTCTGTCTCATCACATCATCACCACCATCGCTCTCCCAGATCCATTGCATTGTTGAGGGGTGTAGACGTGTGTAATATAGCAAATAATTTATTGAAGGTAAAGGTTGTAAAATTCAGTTATTTTACAACCTACGCTGTCAAAGCCAGCACCATATGTTATGGCAGTTAGCAAGTTTGATTCAAAGGATTCATAATCCTCAGATGAGCTGTTGTAAGTGTCCTCAGATGAGCTGTTGTAAGTGTAACAGTGTGTAACAAGCAATGCCTGAGATTTTGTTAAAATATTGGGTGAGGTTCATCACATCATCACCACCATCGCTCTCCCAGATCCATTGCATTGTTGAGGGGTGTAGACGTGTGTAATATAGCAAATAATTTACTGAAGGTAAAGGTTGTAAAATTAAGTTATTTTACAACCTACGCTGTCAAAGCCAGCACCATATGTTATGGCAGTTAGCAAGTTTGATTCAAAGGATTCATAATCCTCAGATGAGCTGTTGTAAGTGTAACAGTGTGAAACAAGCAATGCCTGAGATTTTGTTAAAATATTGGGTGAGGTGTATGAAAGTTTTGACTCTGGGGAGAAAAAAAGCACACCAGGGTGTCTGGTTTGTAAGTAACCTGCAGATGTCTACATATGGACTAATATAAGACAAGTAATATGCTTTTTCATTCCCATTGAGGTACTTACTCATGCAGATTTCTGTATATAAGCAAAAGTATCTGATTGATGGAGAAGCTTTCAGATGGAATTGGTTGATGTGCAGTCATCCATTGCTCTGACCAAGTTAACAAATATCGGTTGTACCCCACTTATATTTGTGTTTAGCTTTTCTCATGAATCAAAACAAGGGCATGTTCTTCCATGACAAATGAAAAGTTCCGCAAGTATCTGAGTGAATTTCCCCTATAAGTCACTAGTACTCACTACCCAAGCCCAACTATGCTAAAATAGTATGTTAGTTAGCTCTACTACTGCCCTTTACTGACCAAAATGAATACTGGTGCACATACATTTATATGGTCAGCCCCAGAACGATTTTAGATCACTGTTTCATAATGATTCAAACATGTTTTCACCAAATGTGGAATATGGACCTGCTGTAAGTACCATTATGTCTGCTTGTATCAAGCCATGTTGCCATAGTATTCCCACATTTCTGTATGGACTGTTGTCTGGAATTGATTATAATACCAGTAAAGTGGATGAAAATGAATCTGTCTAGTTTATTCCATGTGGTATTATATATATGAATGAATATCTACAGTATGAATCTGATACTGATCTAAACATTGTTCAGAACTGTATTGTATGATCTCAGACCTGTTATGTATTCATAGTAAACCAATGCCTAGTGAATGTGTCACTCACAGACTTTTCAGGAATACATTGAAAGACACAAATTGGGAAACACTGCCACCATTTGGAAAATATGCATTTATATATGTGTAAAACACAACCAAAAAATATTGCTGACTTACAGCAAACAATACATTCATAGAATGCAGAGAGACAGTGTAGTGTCTCAGTAAACTATAGCAGGTTTTCCTAAAAAATCTGAAAAAAAACTGTAGAAACTGTAGCTTAGCGGCCAGGGATATATCCCGTATAATTCCCAAACGGGTCAGGAAAGAGATCCCGTATGGCCCATACGCAGCACGAAGGAACAGGAACACGGGTTCTCGGACCTAAAGGAAAAAATATATAAAAAAAGATATATAGAAATTACTCAAGATTGCAAATAATTGGAAAATTAGGTGTGCAAATAATTACAAAATTATGACATTGTGCTATCATTGTCATACAAACCTAAAGTGCTATACTGCCAAAATATGTAGCTCCTGTAGGCAGCAAAGCGGTATTCCCGGTTGTCTGCACCCAGTTCTGCAGCTAGCCTGAGCACCAGTAAGTCCTCCCTGTAGCGCCTGTGGATGCGGAGGGCGCCTTCATCCAGGCAGTACGTGCCGAAGGTTGACCGCCGACTCATGCACCGGAGAGGTTCCTGGCGGCAGCATAACCTCTCCGGGTCTGTAGGCATCTCTCTGCAATTGCCACATCTGCACCATCGGGCCCTAGGCTGCCCAGCAGATGGTGGGGGGTCATGACGGTGTTGGTCCATCCAAAACACATCATAAATGATCCCTGGCTCCCTGCGAACGACGACATGTCCAATCCTTCGCCACTCCTCCAGGGACAGGGACTCAACAATCTCCTGGAAAAGCAGATGGCATGGGAAACAATTCATCCAACAAACACATTTCAAGGCATAATCAGAACCTCTTGTATACATGTCCAGGTCTTGGTCATATACGTGTGACTGTATTCATTTACTGAAACAATAAGACGCAAACCTCAGCCTCGATCCTCCTCCCCTCTGCAAGGGACACATGCCTCTCCTCTACATCTCTATCTCCATCTCTCTGCTGGCCTCTTCCTCTCCCACCTCTGCCTCGTCTTCCTCCTCTGGTCCGAGGACCTCTCCGTCTCCCACCTCTGCCTCTCTCTCCTCTCCCTCCAATTGCTGCCTACAGAAATAAGGTGTATACTGTATACTCTGTACCGTTAACGTGTGTGTGTGTGTGTGTGTGTGTGTGTGTGTGTGTGTGTGTGTGTGTGTGTGTGTGTGTGAGAGAGAGAGAAAGAGAGAGATACATATGGTGTTGAGTAGACTATATTGTAGTAATAGTATACCATTACTGTAGCTTGTGCATCACAGTACAACATAGTATAGTACAAACAGGACAGCACAGCTTAGTATAGTATCATATAGCATTGGTTCTCAAAGTGGGGTCAGGGGGTCCCCAGGGGTCCTTGGGGGGGTTCCAGGTGTTCCCCAGGAAAAGTAGTTGATGTCCATAACAATCATTTGAAAATTGAAAATTGAAACACTTTATCCATTTATATGTTGGCTATCCAAAAATTGCAGATCTACAAGCTCACAGCATGTCACCTGCAAGCTTGTATATCTGCTATTTTTGAAGATATTTGAAAAATCGGTCCCTGGCACAAAACATTTTCAGATGGGGGTCCGCGGCCAAATATATATCAATTTGGGGGTCCTTGGCACTAAAAAGTTTGAGAACCAGTCATAGGTATAGGATAAAGTATATACAAGTATAGATATATATATATATACAGTATTCCATAAACACAAACTGACGTGAGGTTTCGTTTGGAACCTACCCTCATGCTTTCAAACAGATTTATTTTTGGACATAGGCTACACAGTAAATAACAAGGGTAAAGATGTTGGACGCCAAGATATCAGAGAAAATAATTAGCAAAACGTAGCTAAAGGCTAAAACTATCTACTGGAACATTACATTACAGTCATTTAGCAGAACATTTCAATATAACATCATGAAACAACCTCACAAAGTAACCTAAAATACTGTAAAATACTGTACCTCGCCAGAGTTCCCACTCGACATCATGCTTGCAGCTTGTCTGCTTCACAAGAATAATTGCACTGCAGAAGGGGGTTTCTCCGCCAAAACTCCCGACCTGGCAACCCGCAGAGACGGACGCTATGCAGCATTTAGCCACTAGATGTCGCACTTTCCCAATAACGCAAAATGTAAATATTAGAAAAAAACGGGCCAGACTTGACTATAGCACCTTTAACAGACAAAATATATACAAATGCAATGTTGATTAAAAGCATTCTGCGTTATATAATGAATTGTTATAGACAGGTCAAAATTGTGACATGATTGTATGAAAACAAAGTCACCCAGAGTCCTGGGGCCTGAAACAAACGTAACCTGGCGATTGCACGGCCCGTACATGTACATAAACGTTCACATTTCAAATATTAAGTTCTTAACTCATGGCCACGGATGTGCCAATTCTGTTCGGGCCCTCAGAAGTAACCGTATCTTCAGTATTGTTCAATAAAAAGCATTTTTATCCGATCGGTGGCCATTTTCTCAGCATGTCCGCATGCTTTCAACTACGCGGCCCCATCGGTTGGTAGGTGTACTGCACTCTGATAGAGTATGCCAACTATGAGAAAATGGCCAGCGATCGGATTAAAATGTTTTTTTATTGAACAATACGGAAGATACGGCTACTTCTGAGGGCCCATACATAATTATAACATCCATGGCCATGGGGTAAAAACTTTGTTTGAAATCTGAACGTTGAAGTAGATGTAGGGTCCAAAAAGGGAGAAAGTGCAAACACCAGGTTGAAGTTCATCCATGACCGTCGTGTGATCCAAGACTATCAGAGTTATAAACAAAAAAAAACGAAACAAAAGTGTATATATAAAGTAATATTACTCACCTCAGACAAAAGACGACGAAATGAAAGTCTTCCGAAGAAAACAAAGTAGATCGGTGATATAATATGAAGCTAAATCAAGTAGATCCGTTTCCAATAGTAAACGACCAGGGCATCCGCGGGATTTTGATTTGTGAGAGGAAGGCGTGTGAGTGCTGTGAATCTAAGGGGAGGGACAAAATCAGCAAGAGCTGTGATTGGTCTGCTCAGGCAACAGGGTCAGAACAAGCCCGGGCAAGCCCTCTCGCAACCCCTCCCCCCCCCCCCCACGAACCTCGCGTCACCAGTGTTTCCAACACGGAGGAATCCCCCGCGCACGCACACACACACACAGACACACACACACACACACACACACACACACACACACACACACACACGGACACGGACACGCGCGCGCACGCACACACAAGAACATGCATGCGTGCACGCACACATACAAACTTAGGTAAACCATTTCTGTATCCCTTCTAAACCGGATATGCAGCTGTTGGATGTTTTCAATGCAAACGTCATTTGACTAATTTAAAAGTTAAAAAGAAGAAGTTAGCCAAATATATAACAGCAATAATAATAATAATAATAATAATGATAATAATAATAATAAGGAAAAAAAACACAGAAGCCTAATTTCTCCCAGGAACTGTCAGCTGTCTGATATACATTGTAATATTTATTTAACAATGAATATCAATTAATCAATTATATCAATACTGCAATTGTAGAATTGTGTCTGGTAATGAAAATGTACTTGAGTAAAAGTACAAAAGTATCGGCATCAAAATATACTTAAAGTACCAGAAGTAAAAGTAGTAATTATTTTAAGTTTTCAAATGCATAAAATGTATACAAAATGTATCATTAGAAAATAGCAGATCTACAAGCTTACAACGCATCAGGCACTAGGGATAACTGGGCACCAAAACCATCTTGGCACTAGGGACAGGAGGGCACTAGCGACACGTGGGCACTAGGGAAATGTGGTCAACTGGGAACTGGGCACTTGGGACATGTGGGCATCTGGACGACTGGGCAACTGGGCACCTGGACGAGTGGGCACCTGAATTAGGATTTGTGTTTTTTTTTACTTTGCACAGCATGATGCTTTGTTGTTTTTGGCCTGGCCGAGACAACAACCTGCACCCTCTATGTCCGTTCGTCCGTCCGTTCATCCGTCCGTCCGTTTGTGTGTCCTTCGCCCCCTCCGTCTGTGAACAGCTAATCTCCGGCATGCACTGTTGGCTTGATCGCAGTGAAACTGTGCACACACACTCCCTGGATGCCCCAAATTCTTCACATTGGCCTGTTATAGCGCCACCAGGAGGCCGCTTTTTGCAAAACCATTTTTATGACTACTCCTGCAGATTTGATCCAAACATCGCGCAAATTGGTACACAGTATCTCTATAGTCATTAAACGATACAAGTCTATCAGATTTTCATATTCCATCCTGATTGGCTAAGAATGACTTCCAAAGTTGTAAAGGAGTGCCTAAAAATCATGTTTTTGCATCAAACGGTTACGTTTTGTGCATTTGTGGCGCCCCCTATGGGTCAAAGTGGAAATGCTTTTGAGGATTTGTTGAGTAAACCACCCTCGACATGTGATTCAAATTTGGGATCGATTGGACGTTTCGTTCGTGATTTTTGGCATTTATGGTAAAACGGGCCCCTTCCGTTAACTTTGGAAGCCATTTACGGACGAACGGTAATGAGTATCAAAATTCCGCTTGGAGATGTTTATCGCATGGGTCCAAAGATCATCTGTACCGAATTTTGTGAAATTTGGACAAAATATGTGGGAGGAGGAGCTAAAAGTGTGTTTTGAAGAAAATTCAAAATGGCGGAAAATCTATCCTGACGCAAATGGGCGTGGCCTATATGGGGAGATGCGTCATGACCCAAGGAATCTAGGGAAAGAAAGATTTTTATTCTAGGACCCACGGTTCAAGAGTTATAGGCCAAAACGTAAAGTGGGCTGTTATAGCGCCACCATGAGGCCGAATGGTGTGATCATTTTTTTAATAATTTCGGACTAAATCATAAACCTCCCCTCCAAATCTGGTAACTTTAACTCTTACAGTTTCTGAGAAAAAAATACTTGAATTTGAGTTTTTTCACTTTTCCATTAAAGTGGATGGGGAAATTTAATGCACTAATAAATCAATATCAATAAAACTATGCAACCAATCTCTTAGCAAAATACAAGCACACGATTCCCGGTGAGACCGGTCATTTTGACATATGGCACTAAATTGGGAAAAATAAACTGTGGGAGGAGATGCACGGCAAAGTATTGTTTATCCGGAAGAATAATAAAGTTCATCAAGTACTATAGTCTGGTTGCCCTGTTAGGGCAACCACACTAATAAAGAGTATAGAGTACTATAGTCTGGTTGCCCTGTTAGGGCAACCACACTAATAATAATAACTAGACGCGTCGCAATTCAGGGCAATTGCAGAGTGTGGTTGCGCCGACGCTAGTCGCGGGTCGCTGCCGCCGGGACTCGAGGAATACGCTGGGAGGAATACCGTCGGAGGCTGTGCCAATTACATTGTCACTTAACTCCTGAGATCACTTGCGTTTCATTTTGAGAGGATTGATCCCCCCAAAATAAGGTTTTTGCATCAAACGGTTACATTTTGAGCATTTGTGGCGCCCCCTATGGATCAAAGTGGAAATTCTTTTGGGGATTTGTTGAGTAAACCACACTTGACATGTGATTCAAATTTGGGATTGACTGGACGTTTCGTTCGTGATTTGTGGCCTTTTTTGTAAAACGGGCCCCTCCCGCTAACTTTGGAAGCCATTTACGGACAAACGGTATGGACTATCAAAATTCTGTTTCGGTCCAGATTATCGCATGGGTCCAGAGATCATGTGTACCGATTTTTGTGAAATTTGGACAAAATATGTGGGAGGAGGAGCTAAAAGTGTGTTTTGAAGAAAATTCAAAATGGCGGAAAATCTATCCAGACGCAAATGGGCGTGGCCTATATGGGGAGTTGCGTCATGACCCAAGGAATCTAGGGAAAAAGAAATTTTGATTTTACGACCTACGGTTCAAGAGTTATAGGCCAAAACGTAAAAGGGGCTGTTATAGCGCCACCATGTGGCCGATTAGTGTAATTATTTTTTCAATAATTTCGGACTAAATTATGAACCTCCCCTCCAAATCTGGTAATTGTAGCCCTTATGGTTACCGAGAAAAAAATACTTGAATGGGAGTTTTTGCAATTCCCATTAAAGTGGATGGGGAAATTTAATGCACTAATAAATCAATATCAAAAAATCTATCCAGACGCAAATAGGCGTGGCCTATATGGGGAGATGCGTCGTGACCCAAGGAATCCAGGTGAAAAGAAATTTTGATTTTATGACCTACGGTTCAAGAGTTATAGGCCAAAACGTAAAGGGGGCTGTTATAGCGCCACCATGTGGCCGATTAGTGTAATTATTTTTTCAATAATTTCGGACTAAATTATGAACCTCCCCTCCATATCTGGTAACTCTAGCTCTTACGGTTTCTGAGAAAAAAATACTTGAATTTGAGTTTTTTCACTTTTCCATTAAAGCGGATGGGGAAATTTAATGCACTAATAAATCAATATCAATTAAACTATTTAACCAATCTCTTAGCAAAATACAAGCACACGATTCCCGGTGAGGCCGGTCATTTTGACATATGGCACTAAATTGGGGGGGAAAAACTGTGGGAGGAGTAGTGTGCCAAAGTATTGTTTATCCGGAAGAAGATTATTAAAGTTCATCAAGTACTATAGTCTGGTTGCCCTGTTAGGGCAACCACACTAATAACGATAATAATAATAAGTATTATTATTATTATTATTATTACCCTTACAATTATTATTATTATTATTATTATTATTATTATTATTATTATTATTATTATTGTTGTTTCTTTATGTTCTTATAGTTTTTCGTTATACCAAACTAAATAATTACATACAAATATTTCAGTAACATTCCTTCTTTTATGTAAGGATCATTTTCAGAGGTTACAAAAACATTTTCTTCTTCTTAACTTCTTTTTTAGTTACATTTACGTTTGTTTTAATGCTGTTCTATCATGCAGACATTCAGCTTAGTTGGCTGCTGTTTAATTTATTATGATTATTAATACAATATTTGATTATGTATTACATGTATATGATTATTAATATTTTAATAATATATATATATATATATATATATATATATATATATATATATATATATATATATATATATATACTTACAGAAAGTTGGACAAATGTGTTTTTATGCTGCTGCTCTATCATCCATACATGCAGTGTTGTGTTTAGCTTGTAGATCGAGAGAGGAGGAATGGTTTGGCGAGACGTCCTCCCAAAAATTCAAAGTATCCTCGCCACCCAAACCCCTCCCGACATCATAGTCCTTCACGTTGGAGGTAATGACCTGGCTAAAACAGCACGGTTAACACTATTGCAACGAATGAAAAAGGACATGATGTGCATTAAAAATACCTGCCCCAACACCAAGATCATCTTCTCAGGCATAGCAGAAAGACAGCGGTGGAGAGGTGCCAGAAACATCATGAAAGTGAACAAAGCCCGTGTCTGGATCAATTCGCAGATAAATACATTTATATCGCAGATTGATGGTGCCATGATTCCCCACAAATACATCACACGCAAAGATGAACGGCTATTCCTGCCTGATGGTGTACACTTCACACATTTGGGAAACGACCTTTTCATTGGTGACCTGCATTATGGCCTTAAACAATGCTTGCATTAATAAAGATGTCTACACTAAAACTTCTCTTTCTTAAAACATGTCATGATCAATACTTGAAATGGTTTATACATTGTGTCAGTATGGTAACTTTAAAAGGTCTACATACAATTTAGATGACAACCAAATAAATGCATCAATTTGACTTAATAGAAACAAGCAAATAACACTGTAACTATGAAACTTAGGCAAGTTTTATTGACTATTGACTAATCCACAATGCTTAGACTAACATTTTAAGGTAGTTACTATTGCATGAAATCATTCCAATCATTCCATAACTATTACAGTGACTACAGTGATAAGACAAACATAAGATGCTCTACTATTGCATCAAATAGATACATGAATAGATATCAATGAACAGCCTAAAACTGAAATAGATACTCTGATACATCTTGAACAACACATCTGTCTTGTAAACTATGTCCTAAAACTGATTTTTACTGTTGTGTGAGTCATGTTTTTGACACTTGGTGGCAGTAGAGAGCCAGCAACATTCCACGTGAAGCTAAGGTTATAATTACGAAATAACTTGGTACACACATAAACAAATAATATATTTTTTTATGTCTCATAATTAATAATGAACGGAGACATGATGTAATATCAACATTCAACGGACTTGATTGATATGGGATGTGGGATCCATTGTTCAACCTATATGATAAACTCTTTAGAGTGTTTAGTTTGTTAAAATAGATATGTCATGGACATATTTTCTCAATACATATGGCAGACCTCGATGAAACTCACATGCAGCTCAGGTGATGTTAATAACACTAATGATTTAAAATGACATGAATCGTAATGAAAAAACGAATAAAGTGTGAGATAATGGTGTGGACATGAATGCATATAGTGGTTACTACAGATAAATAAAATGAGTCACAGTGCATAATAATATCATTGGGGCTCCTTTGACCATAATAACAACTCAATTCTATATTTAATATCATTTTAAATGTATTTAACATTCTTATTATTACAGTTTAATATTATATAGACTCTGTATCGTTGCACGTTACTCAGACACCTATTCCTTAAACAATAGTTATTTAACATAACAATGCAACTTGTTAGTAGTAATGTTCCATACTGTTTAATGAATACAGTCTATTCATATTTTAATCGATCTCTTACACGCCTCTAATCTTGGCGTCATGAGACATGTGACACGAACAACCTATAAGATTCAAACAGACTATCCAATGAACAGGTAGCCTTCACTGACACACCCACAAGCAATTATTTACAAAACCCAACCACCAACTCCACTCCACCCTTCATTCATTCCAACAAGGAAACCTGGGAACAGACAACAGAGGACATCACACAGAGACAATGGACTCTCCAAATAAGAACAACATTCGAGACAAATTTGAGCTGTTAACAGTAAGTTTAAACACTTAAACCTATTAACGTTAATTCAAAAATAATTTTGTATTTAAGAGAAACGAGGCTGACCGTTAAAACCATGCCTTAACCGTGTGTTTTGAATGCGGTGACTAATTATTATTATTGTCGTGTTTTTTTGTTTCAGTACGCCTTTACCGATCCCATGGTCGAAAAAGAGGCACTACAGCCCGAACTGGAAGAGTTGGGGACCATGGCCGTAAACTATGCGAACCAACTGGGCCGTCAGACGGTCCAGTTGGTTAGCAGCATAGAGAAGATAGCAGAGAAAAACAGGAACCTGGCCAGAAACATCAGCCGTCTTCAAAAGCGCAAGCCTCACCCTGAGAAGACCAGCTGTGAGGCATGTGAGGCGTTCTTTGGTGAAGGTAAGATATTCTTATAATTCATTCATAGCCTATCTCTTAATATATTTTTTTCTATCATTACCGTGCAATCCCAAACTTAACATTATTATTTAAATTCTGTTTCGCCAACTACAGACTTTGAGGAGGAAGTGTGCCCACGGCCTGCTGCAGCCTCGCCTGGACCACAGAAGGTTAAGGAACAGCCACCAGCAGCCCTTCCACCGGCAATAACGGAACCAGAACCTGAACCACCTGAGAAAGCCCTTCCACCGGCAATAAAGGAACCAGAACCACCTGTTAAAGAGCGCAAAGCAAAAAATAAAAATAAATAACCTTCCTAAGGTACAAGATTTGTTGTCCAATTCATAGTAGACTACATTTCGATGCATAAAATGAGTAATAGCTAAATGTACCTTTATATTACAATTGATGCACTTCAGTATCTATATAGTCAAGCAAATGTTATAATGTCATGCATGTCATTAACGTAATTTCATGAGGAATTTAAATCGGTTACAATAACTGAACAGTAATATATATGTACATTTAAAGATGACAATGTGACCAGAATTATGACTTTGCAAACAGAATAGGCAGCATTCATATGTAGATGGTTCAATTTGTAGATAAAGGATAAATGGTTACTCTTAAAAATGCTGGGTTAATTTAATAATTCAACCATTGGGTTGACACTATTGGGTCAGTTTACAATCCAAACATTGGATTAAAAAAAATGTCAAAATATTATACCATCCGTTAAGCTAGAAATGCCCCGTTCACAGCCACAACATCAAACAAAATGAATTGTTTTCATAACCCAACTGGTGGTATAGTCCAGTGGTTTTCAACCTTTTTCACGCCAAGGACCCCTACATTCAAAAATAGCAGATCTACAAGCTCATAGTGCTGCACTTGGTTCCGCACTATATGAGCTTGTATATCTGCTATTTTTGAACAGCCAACACTAAGTGGTTAAAATTATTGTGACGCTATGTTAACTAATTTGGCTGAGGACCCCGTAATACCCCTGGAAGGGCCACTGGTTATGGTATAGTCTATTGGGTTCGAGTCAAACCATAGCATGGGTTACTGGTACACCATTTAATTGGATTGGAAGTGACCAGGCGTGTGTCTTCCTGCATCCTCCCACGGTCTCACCGGACTGAAACAGAACAAACCACAGGACTGCAGCTACTCTACAGCAGCTTCTGATCAGAGACTACATGGGACCTGTTTTGGATGTGGCTGGTTTATTTTATGGTGAGATGGAACATATAGGACAAGGGTCTAGTTACCCCGCGTTTGACATTACTATAAGATAATGCATTTTCTCTGAAGATGCCTGTATTATTATGGGAGAATGAATGAATGTACTACGAGCCAACTGACGTTACCCACTATGGTAGCTAAAGCTAACGTTAGCACCGGTTAGCACGGCACTGGTCTAAACATCAGACCCACTAGTTACTGTATACGTTACCAATCCAATTTATGTTGTCGTCTATATGGAGCGCAATGATTCAAAGTAATATTTCATGGTAAGGTGAGAATGCTATCATATTAGCTATAGCTGTTGGTTAACGTGGTCAGGGACTTGTTTTCGTTCCTCACGTTGAGTTAAAGCCAAAAATAGCAGACCTATAAGCTCACAACGCGTCGCGTACATGGCGCATTGTGAGCTTGTAGATCTGCTATTTTTGAGTCCAACGTAATGCAATGCAGCATAAACAAAGCTTTTGCTTGGCGTGTCTAAGCTATCTAGCTAAAAATGTGCAAGTAATAAAAACAATGTGACAACATGTTGAGATGAAATGTTTAATCTCTAGCTAAATCTTGCTTTGTGTCAAAGCTAGTGAGAAATGGCTATAACAACCATTTGTTTCTCCAATATAGGACTGTGCATTCTACTGAATGTACACTGATTATTGACATTTATATCATAAAACCTCTTATCAGATAACCACAATCCCTTTGAAACATTTGAAACTGGTAAAGCCTATTTAATGAAAAAATAAAGAGCAGGTTGGAGACTACATTTTATAAATATTAATCATATTTTCTGTAATCAGTGGTTCTCAAACCTTTTCATGTCAAGGACCCCAAAAATAAGAGCCCCATCTAATATTTTTTTTGGGCCAGGAACCCCAATACAAAATTGTTTTAGACAATGCTTTGAAATGTAGATCGACAAATAGCCATATACTGTAAGTTTAAAGTGGTTAAACTGATTTTAATGCTTTTTTTGCTAGGGACCCTGTGAAACCCACTCAATGATTCCTGGGGGTCCCTGGACCCCATTTTGAGGACCACTGTCTTAAGGAAAATACTACTAATAATCACATAGCTGCATCTAAATTAATTTATTGTAAATCAACTGGCCACTGTTTGTATAATGGAACCCTGATGTCAGCCACAGCAAATTGTACAGCAGAGAGTGATGTGACTAGGGTATATTGGCCATTTAGAATGCTAGCCATTTCTACCCGTTTCAAATCTGGGGGCCTGTAAAAACTGTTTGTGTCTCTTTTTGACTGGAGAATCCAGTCTAACACGCAGAAAACGGGCAAATGGCCAAAAGGGGGAGTTAACCTCTGAAGCTATTTAAAGAGAGGCGGGGCGTCGGTGAAAAAGGGGCGGGGTTGGGTAAGTCTGGTTGGTCTGTTGGAAAAAGGGGGCGGGTTTGCTAAAAAAGGGTCTGAAACAAGTCATAATTAAATGTCCGTCCACCGATTGGTTGTGATATTGCCCTGACAACCAACAACAACCAATCAAACACATGACTGTCCCTTCGGGCTATGGAATCTATCCTCCTGTTATACTCCTGGATGAGGTTCCACACAGCGTTCCACAACATGCCGCCTCCCTCGTGGCGCGCGAGTGTGTGTGTGTGTGTGTGTGTGTGTGTGTGTGTGTGTGTGTGTGTGTGTGTGTGTGTGTGTGTGTGTGTGTGTGTGTGTGTGTGTGTGTGTGTGTGTGTGTGTGTGCGCGCGCGCAGCGTGCGTTATTGTGTTTGCCAGAGATATTTTCGTATTTTGGTTTGTCTGACAATGGATTTACTACTGATCTTAAGACAATCGTCTGTCACGACCGTCATTGATGAACTTCAACCTGGTGTTTGCACTTTCTCCATTTACGGCCCTACATCTACATAAACGTTCAGATTTCAAATATAAAGTATTTACCTCGTGGCCACGGATGTTATAATGATGTACGGTTCCTCAACAGTATCCGTTTATTCCGTGTTGTTCAATAAAAAGCATTTTAATCCGATCGAGGGCCATTTCCTCATACAGTTACAATGTATCAGAGTGCAATACACCCCCCAACCGCTAGGGTTGCTTAGTTGAAAGCATGGAGAAAATTCGGAGAAAGAGGCCATTGATCGAATTAGAATGCTTTTCATTGAACAATACGGAAGACACGGGTACTTCTGACGGCCCGTATATAATTGTAACATCCATGGCCATGGGGTACGCACTTTATATTTGAAACCTGAACGTTTATGTAGATGTACGGGTTGTAATGGAGAAAGTGCAAAAAACAGGTTGAAGTTCGGCCATGACGCTGGTGGCGGACGATGCGATCGTGTTTCCACCCACAGTGATGTTGCTTTTTTCCTGTATAGTTGTTTTGACAAGGTGTCATCTGAACTACTACAGTCCTAGCCTAATGTTAACCTTGCTATTTATATTGTTATGTGCACACTACAGTAGGCCTATGTTCATTATGTGAAGGCCTGTAGTGTTATGTGGCAGTAGGCCTACCTTTTTTTATTTGACAACTTCAGTACTACTTTGTAGATTTCGATTATTATTACAAAACTTACATTAACCACTTCACCCCTATAAACATTTCGTCCATTCTAAAATAGCCGATCTACAAGCTCACAGATCTTGTAGATCTGCTATTTTCAAAAGATGTCACACATTTGACAACTTGTGCAATGGGATATTCTGCATAATGAGTAGCCTATTTTCTTACATTTAGATACCAATGTTTTTGTACTTTTACTCAAGCACATTTTTAATGCCGGACATTTACTTATAACATAGTCATTTTACATTTTCTACATTGCAGTATTGATACTTTTACTAAAGTAAAAAATGTGCATGCTTTTTCCACTGACTGTATGTCCAACCACGAGGTTAGTGCCAGGGACCACCATAATATTTGTGGTCTAAAAATGAAAGTACGATGAAAACTTTTAAAGTACTCTTTAATTAAGATACAAATGACTTAGCAATATAAAAGAAGTACTGTTACAATATGGTTACATTATAACTATGTTGCCTATGTTGTCGTGGGTTCCTTTTGTGGACCTGTAATGTTCATATAACCATCATAACAATAACTTGATATAACATAGGCTACTTGTGGCCACAATTTTGTAAGAACAAATAAAACATTATCAACCTGTAGATTTGTGTTACTTGAATGCTGTGATTGGTAAGCTAGGAAGACATAGTCTACTATGTGGTCATTAGCCTAAATGACTATCTAGGCCAGTGATTCTGGCTCTTTAATTTTAAGGACCCCCGTTTCATATGTACCAGGGCACAGGCCCCAATTTTTACTTCTCCAGTACAACGGTGTCTAACCGAGAGTTATACTTCTCCAGTACAACGGTGTCTAACCGAGAGTTCTACTTCTCCAGTACAACGGTGTCTAACCGAGAGTTATACTTCTCCAGTACAACGGTGTCCAACCGAGAGTTATACTTCTCCAGTACAACGGTGTCTAACCGAGAGTCCATGCAGATCACAGTTGACAAATATTATATATTATCGGAGCTATTATTAATCAGTGGTGGAAAAAGTACTCAAATGTTTTACTTAAGTAAAAGTATCACTACTCCAATGCAGAAGTACTCTGTTACAAGTAAAAGTTTGGAATTAAAAATGTACTTGAGTAAAAGTACAAAAGTATTGGTATCAGAATGTACTTAAAGTACCAAAAGTAAAAGTACAAAAATGTTTGAAAATAGCAGATCAACAAGCTCACAACGCGTCGCTTGTAAATCGGCTATTTTCAAATAGCCTATGTATAAAATAGGGCTAAAGTGGTTAATGTATGTTTCATAATATCATCATTTATATCTGAAAAGTAACTAGTAACTACAGTAACTAGTAACTAGAGAGAGAGAGAGAGTACACACAACTTTGCGTGCAGCTCATTCACACCTCGCGGTTAATTCGCTCATGCGTTAATGTGTCAATAACGCGCTAACTTTGACAGCACTACTTCTGTGTCTTTCCTCCAGGATCCTTCTCAGATCATGAACGCAGAAGCCACGTCCTAGCTCTCCAGTCACAATGACATCTATTGTATGTCATCCGTCCTTGTTTTATAATTTGCAGAGCGACGGATTGATACGGAGTACTCCTTTCTCCTGGACCAAAAGAAGTTGCTTGAGGTACAGTAGAGTAGGCCTTGAAAAAATGGTTTATGTGCGTTTCAAATGTCTTTAGGTCCTGACATAAGAGCATTTTTGAAAGGCATTTGTTTTCCTTCACTGTGTCTCCAACCACATAAATCGACGCAGTTGACATTGATGCACACATCCCTATTTTGAGCAGATATCTGGGGCCAACTGTATCAGGCCCATCAGAGTTTGAATGGACAACTGTGGCAGTGGTTTTCAAAATTTTAAACGTCATGGATGCTTAAACTGACACACATTAGACCATCACATTTTTCTCAAGATTTTTGCTTATAAATAATTTATTGCTGAAAGTGTATGCAACCCATGAGACCAAAACAACCATATATTCTGACATTGTCCTAATTATGGAAGAAATTATAGTGAAAATAAATGTCCTCTTCTGTGGTCACTGGACACCACTTTGAGATCCACTTATCTGTAAATCCACTAATATCCACCAATTACCCTGTGTACAGTTCTGAGTTAAGTTAGTTACAAGTTCACTGTTGCATTTGAAATAAATGTTACATATTTTCATTTTAGAAACCAACAAGAAGATATAAAGCTACAGCTGCTGCCGGTCCTGTTCCCAACTGAACAGTACAAAATTGGGAGAGGAGTTTTCCACCCCAGCAGCCTGGAGTGTCACAAGGCCATCATCAGCATCCAGCCTGTGAGTTAATTCAACTATTTGAATATTCTGCTAGGTAGAATTGACTGTTTTGATCATGCAGGCACCTTATTGTAATATAGCCTAATATGTAATTAGGGATAAGATATGAATAGCTATTTGCAGTGACATTATTTTAATGCTGTTCAAGGGCAGGCATGTGTGTTCCACCTAGATGTGCACTTTGGCCTCATACTTACTTAATTTGGATTTGAGCACTACTGGGGTATTGACTCGGCCCAGACTCCATATACCTTTGGAGTTAAATCTAACCAGTTCTATCAACTTGTAATAATCTTGCTCTTTTTTCTCTTTTTACTTTTCTTCCTCAGCCCGGAACAATCCATGTTGCAGTACCTGACAACAGCACCCAAAGAGCACCCATATGTTCTCATGCTAGGGGAGAAGCAACAGTGGTCCCAAGCTTTTGTCATAACAAATAGGACAGCCTTGGAACACCCATCACTTTTGGGTGCGGTTGTAAGTGTTTCAAGGCATTTTATGTCTTTGATCACCACTACCCGAAACCATGTTGCAAGTTTTGGAAGTTCATTCAAACGGTCATCTTTTCATATTGATGGCACACATGGGTCGGTCATATTGATGGCACAAGTTTTATGAGCAAATGATAAAAGAACTATAGATAGCCTAATATTAAGTAAAGAGGATGTAGACGGAAGATTCAACACATACTCAAGGAACAGTTCACTCACTCCTAGATAGACAAACCGGATTGAGAACTTAATCATGTTATTGTTTTTGTTTTTATTGCAAGTATCGATGTGCCAACACAGCTGTGCCCAAGGCCACCATTGGAAGTTCATTCAAACGGTCATCTATTACATGCCTCTAGCAAGCGAGTCAAATGCAAAGAAATAAATGCGGTCTCATCTTACTGTGATGTAGGCTTCCAAGATTTAACCCAGTCCACTCCCCTGTTCAATGGTTCGTCATCCTGATGTTAAAGAATATGACCTTTTTATATCGGGCAACAGATATAGGCCTATTCATAGTAAAATCATGAATAGAAGAAATGCAATGGTACGATTTAATCATTGGCAAGGTGTTTCAAATTATTTTGCTTGTTTATGTTGAGCCAGACCACCGTTTCTCACTCCAGGCTCATTTTCTTACCCATCTGTAACCATGACTGGATTTATAGGCCTATACCTTCTGCTGCAAATCCCTGTTCAGAGTGACACTCAGTTAGGCTTCCAGAGTGTTGTTTGGGAACATTGGCCCCGATTCATAAAGGGATTTACGACCATATTTTGTACGTACTGGCATTTAGGACAAATCCTACACCTGCAGTCGGATTCATAAAAGTTTTTTGTTCTGTGTTTTGTGCGTCAGGTGCGCACGTTCTCAGGTCAGCCCCGAGGGTGTCCTACCAGGGCTGAAATGTGCGTATGTCTTTAGAATGCTTTATTCTTCATGTCAAAATCAATTACAACAGTGGCAAACCTCAAATAAAATATATATATGCCCAACATTTGTCAACACATATATATAAAAAATAAAAAAATAAATTATTAGGTCCCCGTCCCTCAGTGTGTTTGCCAGCGGGCCATCAGCCAAAGTGTCACATAATAATGAAAATAGGCTATGATGCCTTAATGAAACTGCGGAGGGACTGACGCACCTCTGTCCGTGCTGCAGTATTAATTTTGTAGGCTAATAGTCTACTGTAGGCTACTCTACTGTATTTTGATCACATGAACACCACACACAACAGATCTAATATTCCCCATTCCGACGTAGGACAGTGATATATTAATCAAAAATGCACTAATTTAATCAATAAGTAATCAATAAGCTCTGGTCCATAATCGGATAGCAGCGTTCCACTTGTATGCTGGATTTCATCATCTTTTTACCTTGGTAAAAGTCCGCAATGTACATTAGAAAAGGCTTATATATATCCTTTCCACGTTTTATTAGCCTTTTATTTGGTAATGGGGTTAAACCTTGTAAACTTCTTTATTCTCATTACACATGAGAGCATTTATTACGTGATCCGCTTCCAGACAGAACAGTAAGTTGTCAAGGCGATGCGAAGCCGCATCTGTTATCTTTAGACGAGGCGGAGTTGAACTTCAAACTTTCATCAGCGTTGCCAGATGTTGTGAGAGAAATAAGCAACCAGGTCTAGGAAAACAAGCCCAAAAGAAGCAACTGGCACTTAGGCCATTATGCACTTTAATTAAACCGTTGTGAGCTTGTAGATCTGCTATATTTTAAAAAAATCTTGTAATAAAATGTGCAATATTTGGAAGATTTTTTAAACATTCTAACAACACAAATCTGCCTCCAGCTGGCACAAAACATTTTCAGATGGGGCTTATAGGGATAAATTAGCCTACATATTAACTTGGGGGTCCATGTCATAAAAATATTTGAGAACCACCGGTTAAAACAATTGAACAATTGTGAAGCAAGCCCAAATAACCAACTACACTTTAGAAACAAGCCCAAAAAACCGCGGTCCCCACAGCTACCAATATTTACAAGCAACTTTACAGAAAAATAAGCCCAAATTCGCTTATAATAAACGGACATGGCAACGCTGTTTAGCACGGTTCAAAACGGTGACGTTAAAGTTGGATGCTGTTGGACGCAGCCTTCCAGAGTAATCATCACACCTGGTCATACGCACTGGTTGTACGCACGTCTCTGTGATATACGAACCCCTTTGGGAATTGCACGTTCGTTTGTGACTACCAAAATACGACCGGCCTTTACGAACTTTATTTACCCCATATATACGACCCTCGTTATGAATCGGGGCCAATGTAATTAAGTGTAAGCACAAAATGCACAAATGTCGTTTTAAATCTTATGCACTTATAATTGAAGCTCTCACAAACACAACTGCACTGTTTTAATATTTTCAATGTGATTGTGCAGCAGTTGTGAGGAAGTCGACAGTGAATTTGAATGTTATGGTGTTATTGATATGTTTGATATGCAATTTCATGCATTTATTGTAATTGAAAGTTCAAAGTAAAACATGTGTGCATATAAATAAAACATTGGACGATATGTGATTGTTTTGTTGAATCATGTAATATAACTATTTTATTTAATCTGTTAATGTTAAATAAATAATTAACAATATTTTGGGTCATATTAACCAAACAGCATAATTAAATCATATTGTAATTCTACTCCACTGCAAAAACATTTAGTTACTAGTTACTTTGTAGTTTAGGTTCTTACAAAATATACATAACCACCTCATCTCTAAATACATTTCAGACATCTGAAGTTATCCGATCAACAACCTTGTATCTGCTTTAAAAAAAGACATTTGTAGACTTGTGAAATTGATAATAGAGCACAATGTGTACTAGATACATTTTTACTTCTCCATTACTGGAGTACTTCTTTCAAAACCTTTACTTATAGTACGCTCAACCTCAAAGACAAACATTGTATTTTTACCCCACTACATTGTTTTCCTACACTAAACACCCGCCACTTCACAAGTAATCCGCGCCAACTCAACGACCAATGAAGATTCATTTCCTGGTTCCTGGCAAGGTATATAGAAACAGGGTAAGGTCATCTATATTTTAGGAATCCTGCAATTCCAGTCAGCAGATTCGTCGCACCATGGGAGCCAGAATGACTGCATCTTTGAGTTCGGTGAAATAGATTGGAGTTAATGAGAGCCCGGTGGGCCAGCTCAATAACAAAATATATAAATAATATATAATATTATAGAACGTGCGTAAATGACGTTTGCTATGTATGTAATGGTGTCTGCCCTGGCCCTTGGCTGACTCTACCTTATTTTCTAATTACCGTGGTTCATGGTTTGCTTCTACCAGTTGTGACTGTCCCGCACATTGAAGCTTTGGCCACACATTTACCACAACACACAAGACACAACACAAAACACTAAACACTGACTGTACTGAAAATGACTTCCAAATCGCCAATCAAAATTCCTCTTGGAGCAACGGCTGAAGCCAAAGAAATACGGGACAAAATGCAACTTCTGAATGTAAGTTGTATCATTTAACCAACACATGTTGATGGCACAAATTTTATGAGCAAACGATAAAAGAACTATAGATAGCCTACTATTAAGTAAAGAAAATGATCAGACGGAAAATTCAACACATACTCAAGGAACAGATCATTCACTTCTAAATAGACATACCGGATTGAGAACTTAATCATGTTATATTTTTGTTTTTATTGCTAGTATCGATGTGCCAACACAGAGGTGCCCAAAAGCACAATAGCACCACAAATTGTGGCGGCAGGGAGAGAAGTAATGGGGAAAATAGAGGAACTGGAGGAGGCTAGAGATGGCAAGAAGACCCGTTTGTCCGAGCTGGGGCGGATAAACTCCCAGCTTCTGCAAAAGAAGAAGGACCTGGAGCAACTGCATGCTCAACCGGATTCTGGCACCTGCCAGACATGTGCCAAATTGTTCACCAATGGTGAGTGTAATATATAGGCCTACTCGAGATGTATTCATGTAGTTTGTTGAATCTGATCACTGGGTACCTATAAACCACGCAATGAATAACCTGTCATTTCCCATCTACTTGAACCACTTGCAGAGCCAAGACCTGTGGCGGAACCAAAACAGCCAGAAGAGGAGGAGGGGGGGAAATAAAAAGAAATATTGTATTTGTTTGTAGGCCTATGTTGTTATTTGTTCAATGGAAATAAAGTTTGAATTGAATTGGATTGTTGCTTATTATTAGCCTAATACCCACACTTTGACCATGATAATAATATTGGAAATGTTCATTTGTATAGTAGCCAAAGTAGTACGATTAACATCTGATAGACGTTTGTAAACTCTAATGGGGAGAATACTTTGTCCACCTCTGCTCATATATAATTCGAAAAGCCCCTTAAATGAATAAGACTACAGGCAGCCATAACTTTGAACTAAAGCCTAGTGATGAACCCGGGCTAATTAATAATCGGGGTGCTCCTTCCATTCCGACATCTCACCACTCCGACTAGTGGCTTCCGCGTGCGGTTATGGTTAGGGTTAGGGTTAGGTATAGGGTTCGTCAACGTCGGAAAGGCGACATGTCGGAAAGGAGAAATGCACCCTTAATAATCATTATACTTGGCAAACGAATACTATTAGCCGCATGAACTGCCACTAAGAAACACATTTCAAAAATTCGTTTGAACCGAATATTAATAAAAAAAAACATAAATCCCTGTTCAATGAAATTCTATGACACATAGAAACTATTGAAAATGCATAAGTCTGTATAGCCTAATATTATCACCCAGCCTGAATTATTTTTTGGATTTCAGGTGGAAAAAAGACACAAATTCAACACAAAATATTACAATGTATACGCTCTAATGTACTGATTAATAATGCCTTATGCATTATTAAATGAAATGTGTAAGATTCACTTATAGGACCAACAATTTTAGAATAGGATTTATTATAAGTGTTTATGATTTGATGGACTAATGTTAACAAAAGTCATATGTTTATGCAGCTAATTTAATTGAGGCAGAAGCAAGAAATTAAATGTCAATAATATATCAAACACATTAAACATCTTATCTTATCTATCTTACTAAACAAACTCAATTACTACATTAATTATACACTCAACAGTGGAGTCTTAACCCCACTCACATCAGAAAAAAATTGCCATTTCAAGGAAATTCGCGATGTGACTCTCACAGAGCCCAACCAGGCAAATGACAAGATAATTGTTAAACGATCACACCCGTTTGCGGAACACGCCCATCAAGGACCTGGTTAAAAGAGTGCTTTCTCTCTCCACACCACACGACTTTCAGCAGCAAAATGGCAGAAGCACGCAGAAGACCAGCTGTAATACCTGCCGAGATCGCAGATGTGCGCCGCCGCTTTCTGAATATACATGTAAGTCCCACCACATAAAAGTTCACTTTAATCAGTAGCAACAATAGCCTTATACGTTTGGTACAATTTACTGTGATTAACGTTACGTAAAACCTCCGCTAACGCTTACTAAATTTAATTTGATTCCCTACAACAAATAGACGAGCAACATGCAAATAAAGTGCATTCATGTGCTTGCTAAATCCGTAGCAGGTGACTTATATTTTCGGCCAATTGCTGGTTCCACTACACAACATGTCCCAGCGGTGTGTGTACGTGTGTGTGTGTGTGTGTGTGTGTATATAAATGTTATGTATAATATGTTTTAATTGATTCTGTTTCTGTTTTCAGCGTGTGGTAGAAAATGGAACCAGGGACGAGATGGCGGGGGTGATAAAGAAGGCGCAGCTGGAAACTGAGGCCCAAATTAACAGGCTGCAGGCACAACAGTGGCACCAGGAAGAGAAAAACTGGAGCCAGAAGCACGAGGTCGAACGACTGGAAAAGAAGGTGAAGCTGCTCGGTCTCAAAAACCGAGTACTCCAATTGGAGAAAGACGAATTACGAAAGGGTAAGATATGCCTCAAATTATCACTTTAAAAATCGGAATTTGATAAACTTCTGAACTATCACATTCAACAAATATACAATTACATGCTAAGGGCACGCTCCCACCGCACTTTTATTTTACCTATGGGGCGGAATCTGTCAATGCTTTGTCAATGCAAATGCGTGTATATTCATGGTCTGGCGGATTTATTCTAAAAATCCACGCATTTGCATTGACAAAGCATTGGCAGATTCCGCTCCACGGGTAAAATAAAAGTGCGGTGGGAGCGCGCAATTACACTGAATAGGCTACTACAACCCTATTCCAAATAATACGATACAATACAGTGTAAGCTTAGCTATAGGCCTACTATATGTGAAATGTTTTCTATGCAATGAATATACCTAACTAATAATACCTTTCATGTCTTTCAGAAAATGTAGCTGCTGCCATGGGGGACCCCCTGCCCGGACTCGAAGCAGACTACATGTATTCTAAATAAAATGTTGAAAAATATCATGGCTTGTCAATATCAACAAACGAACACACTACACCTATTGATGAATTAGTTATATATCAACAATTGTTTAATGCTCAAACTACTGTAAACACATTATCTTCTAAAGATGTTTAATACTTCGCTACATACTCAAATGACATTCAGACTCATTTATGCAAGATGTCAGATTACATATAATTATTTGCCTCTGAGATGTATAGTGGAATAGAAAACACTTGGCTACAGAAAATAGGAAAAACTCCTAAAAAATACCTCAAAATTGTACTTGAGTAAATTAACTTAGTTACTTCACACCACAGCCTATTAACAAATCCTCTGGACCAGGTTTGTGAGTAATAATAATTATTCAAGTTGAGATAGTATTTGGGGGAAAACGATAAAAAAGTAGCCTAGAGTGATAGACAGAATCACTCAAGTATTGGGATCGAGTAATCACTCAAGTATTGGGATCGAGTATAGGCAAATTTGTCCAACAGTGAATATTATACTATGGACTGATATTCACATGATTTAGCGAAAGTGCTCAATATACAAATTAAAGTGTTATAATTAACACTGGAAATTGTATAATTATTACACAAACAAATACACACAAAGTGATGAAACATAAGTTATAAAGGTGGACATTTATTAATATGCTTACAATGCAAAATATTATTATAATGCATCATTTACTGTAAGAACAAAATGGGGACTAATTCAACAATATAGCATCTTATGCTAAAAAAAAAAAAAAAAAAAAATATCGATTACATAACGGTAGGCTATGAAACAGACTTACAAGACATGCATAGCCTACACATCACCATACAACACACAAATGCAAGCCAAAAAACGAGTTAAGCATTAATTGTGATTAAAAAAAATGCTTAAGATACAGACCATTCCCATTTGGAAATAAAACACTGTAAAGAAATGCGGGTGGTAATAAGATACTGCCCTCATCCAAAAATATAAAAATTTAAAGAAAAACCACCGAAATGAAATGTGCATCATAATACATATTTACAAAATGCAGCTTACCAGATAGAATTCTTGATTACTTTATTTGCATTTAAAAAAAAATAGGCACAGAAAGGTACAGTTCCTTATAATAACTAACAAGAACACCTCAAACCCAAGACATTCTGGCTTGTTTCCATTGGATCCTTTATACTCAATTTGTTTAATCGTTTAAATAATGAGAAATATACATTTGGTTACAATAGCTGGGTGGCCGTATACGCAAAACATGATCTAAACAGATACAGATCAAAAGGACAAATATATACACCCAAACGGGGGGGGGGGGGGGGGCTTTTAATACACAATACAGTGAAAAAATATACGGAGACTTTGAGGGGATCGGAACTTGTCAAAAACTATTACAAAACAATGCAACATCATCCCTTGATTACATGCCAGGCCAAACCCTGGTCAAAGTTGTCATTATCCTGTCGCTTGACAAGTCTAATCTAAAAAATAACGGGGGAAGGCAATAGTTGCCCCCTACTTAAAATCGATACAATCGAAGGGTTATGCAAACACAATATTATTACCTGACCCAGCCCCAAGAGCGAATGGAAAACAATAACACGACCCCACTCTACTGGCCAAAGCGGGCTTTAATTACTTGGACGAACAGAAGAGCGCGCAGCTATACTTTGTGAACGCGAACAAGGCAATATGTGTTAGATTTTGTTTTCTACAGGACAAAGCGGTTTTTGGTTGACCACGTCCATGATACAGGACATGTACCACCACCCTATATCAAAACATAACTGATGTAATAATTTGCACATAACAATATCACCGAAAACCACGTACTAATTAGACAACATCGTGTAACTCCTATTGCGTTGTGGAGCTAAAATCTTTCTTTAAAAACAGAAATATACTACTAGGGGTTACCCCAAGAGCCCCGGTTGCCCCTGTCGTGATCAGTATGAGCCCCCTCACAAATAAAACTCTTTTTAACTAACGGTGTGAGGTAACAGGTTACTTAGAGCCTAAACTATCTCTATCCATTTAATCTCTCAAGAACTGATTCTGCTACATGACTAAGAAAAAACAGCAGAGGACGCTGTTCTTCCTTTGTATTTGGCCACGGGTTCTCAGATGGCTATCCATTTGATATTCAGTTCTAAATGTGCATTACTTAAAAGGCTCATATTAACTGCTAGAGGCATAAATGCGCCAACTATCACCCAGTGACACGTATAAAATAGTAGCAATATAAAACATTCCTTTAAACCAACAATATAAAGTGGTAATGCAGGGTTATATTTACTTACAGGACTCAACCATGATTTACAGATAACCCCAACCTAGAACAAATGGGTTATATTATATTTTAATAGAATTACCACAAGCTGGTCACGGCATACTTTTTTTATAACGGGATGCATTTTTTTCCCCCATTGACGGTATAATTACCTCGATTTTTAAACATCACACTGTTCACTCAAACTCTGTTCATCGTTCATCCTACCTTCATCACCCTTACCTCAGCCTTTGGCCATTACACCTCTCCACTCTTCTGTGCCAATAATACTTATACCTCATGTGAAAAAAGAGTTTCTAATATGGATTATATTGGGAACCCTGGACATTAATATACTGTATACATGTATGGACCATTTTTTTAAATAACCTTATGGACACATTTATAAAGAAATCTTTACACTTATAATTTATACGTGTAAGATTTGTTTATAAATGTTTCCTTTAGTAAAGGAAACAATACAATATTCTAGCTTTTAAGCAACATATTCAGATGTAATTGTATTACTATATACCATAGAGATGTATGGTCCCAGGATATTTACACACACACAAGGTGGATTACACTTTATTTCATAAGGCAATACATTTAAAACATAAGGCCGGCATCAACAGTAGAAGCCAAATAGACCCAAAAGACAGGATTTCAATAAACAACAGTATATAACTAAAAACAACATTTCACAAAATAATTAAATAAATATAAAAAATAATGTATTGCAAGGAATATAACACACAAAGTCAAATGATAAATGCCTAATATAACTTCTATATTCACATAAGGAAATCCTATAATGCCATACTCAAAAAGCCTATACATCTAGCCAATAACAGACCTGTACAATCTCACAACATTAATTCCTACCCGGTTACCCCTGATTACTATCCACCTGTTTCCTAGGCTTTTCACTGTGTTCCACTTCCTGTCTTTTGATCCAATGAAATCCAATGAAACCGGTCAGATGACTAATGATATCCAATGAAATCCGACAGGAAGTGGAAAACACACAGCCAAGAAACAGGTGAATAGCCTCGGACCACAAAAGCCGCGAACCGTGACCCGCGTCGACGCAACCACACTCTGCAATTGCCCTGAATTGCGACGCGTCTAGTTAGTGTGGTTGCCCTAACAGGGCAACCAGACTATAGTACTTGATGAACTTTATTTCAAGTTCTAGATAAACAATACTTTGCCGTGCTACTCCTCCCACAATGTTGTGCCATATGTCAAAATGACCGGCTTGACCGGGAATCGTGCGCTTGTATTTTGCTAAGAGATTGGTTAAATAGTTTAATTGATATTGATTTATTAGTGCATTAAATTTCCCCATCCACTTTAATGGAAAAGTGAAAAAACTCAAATTCAAGTATTTTTTTCTCAGAAACCGTAAGAGCTAGAGTTACCAGATTTGGAGGGGAGATTCATAATTTAGTCCGACATTATTGAAAAAATAATTACACCAGTCGGCCTCATGGTGGCGCCATAACAGCCCCCTTTACGTTTTGGCCTATAACTCTTGAACCGTATGTTCTTTTTCCCTGGATTCCTTGGGTCACGATGCATCTCCCCATATAGGCCACGCCCATTTGCGTCAGGATAGATTTTCCGCCATTTTGAATTTTCTTCAAAACACACTTTTAGCTCCTCCTCCCACATATTTTGGTCAAATTTCACAAAAATCGGTACACATAATCTCTGGACCCATGCAATAATCTGGACCGAAACAGAATTTTGATAGTCCATACCGTTCGTCCGTAAATGGCTTCCAAAGTTAGCGGAAGGGAACCGTTTTACAAAAAAGGCCACAAATCACGAACGAAACATCCAGTCAATCCCAAATTTTAATCACATGTCAAGGGTGGTTTACTCAACAAATCCCCAAAAGCATTTCCACTTTGATCCATAGGGGGCGCCACAAATGCTCAAATGTAACCGTTTGATGCAAAAACCTTATGTTGGGGGGATCAATCCTCTCAAAATGAAACGCAAGTGATCTCAGGAGTTATGTGACAATGTAATTGGCGCAGCCTCCGACGGTATTCCTCCCAGCGTATTCCTCGAGTCCCGTCGGCGCAACCACACTCTGCAATTGCCCTGAATTGCGACGCGTCTAGTTCATTATTATTATTATTATTATTATTATTATTATTATTATTATTATTATATCTATGAATTTTCTTTTGAACCTACAGTACAAAGTAAAATCATTTAATTAAGGGAAAGAGAGTACAAATGGTACCAATGGAATGAATGGATCCTTAAGACAGTTAAATTAACACTGAGAATTTTAGTGTGCAGACAGATTTGGTGATCCGTTTTTTTAACTTAGTTTTGTTTTGCAGACAGTAGCTAACAAAAGCAGGTAATGTTTATCAGTGGTTCTCAAAGTGGGCTCCAGGGACCCCCAGGGGTCATTGGGGGGTTTCCAGGTGGTCCCCAGCTAAATGAGGTTATATAGCATCAAAATCAGTTTAACCACTTAAACCCTATACATTGTCTATTTGAAAATGGCAGATCTACAAGCTCTGCTTGTATGGTGATGCGTTGTGAGGGTGTAGATCAGCTATTAAAAAAACTAAAAAACAGTATAAACAAAACGCGTGGAATATTTTTTAAACACTTTTTTTTGTAAATCTTGAGTCCTTAACCAAGTACATACTAATTAGGGGGTCCTTGACATGAACATTTTTCATTAATCAGTTCTGCATTGTGAAACACTTTGCCAAGCAGTGGCGTGCACAGACATTTTGAGGGGCAGGTGCTCAAGTAAATTATACTTTTTTTGGTTTACTTGGTATGCTCCTGTTGAAGACCCCTACTGTAAACTGGAAAAAAAAAACGTTTTTTTTTCTTTTTTTCAAAAGGGCACTTCTGGTCAACTTCTGTGCACGTCCCTGTTGCCAAGTTCATCAGAAGAACTGAATGAATTATGAGGGGGCACGGCGCGGTGGCGCGAATTATGAGCAATCTGATGAGTTAACATTACATTTAATGTCTTAAAATATTTCTACTATCACAGATGCTGAAAGAAACACCTGGCTGGCAGTGAGCACCAGTGCAAAGACTGGACACGACAAGAAGAAGAAGTGCAAAGTCGATTTTCAGGTGAAAAAATATCTGCTGCTACGTGATGTCTTTACTTGCACTAGAGTCTGCGGATGTCTTTATTATTTATTTAATTTTGGGATACCTTTTACTTTCATTTAACCCTTTTCTGTTTTGTTGTTTGACATTTTTCACCTCTATAATTCTTAATACAATTTTGTGGGAACCTTGAACAAAAAATTGTGCCACTCTTTTACACCTGTAAACTTGTGTTATGCCCAAGTTGAATCTGTTACCCTCAACTGTTGAGCTGGGGTCAATGACTACACATTTTTTATTTGTTTTTCTGTCTTTTAGGTGTTGGCGACAGCAGCAGTTGTTGAAAGGTTAATGAAGCTTCCAGACTCGTCTAATTGTCTCAGGTAGTGTAAACTGTTTTTTTCTAATCTGTAGAGACTATATGGAGGTCATGTTTTAGTTTAACAGTCTATTGTTATGTGGAAAGCAACAGACAAACACTGTTAACATGCAAACCATATATGTAAAATTATCTTTAGGTGAAGTTCTCACAGCTACACAATGGATGTTGAGCATTGAGGGTCCGGTCGTTGTGGCTCCACAGATCAACTTCCTGGCTGGAATGGCAGCTTTCCAGTTATTACAACTTTGGTGTACCAGGAGGAGCACGCCTGTTACACACTGGAATTCAAAAGGTAACTTTCTGCTTGAAGTAGAACCATCATGTGTAACTCGAAAGATGTGCTCTCTTGTAGAACAGCTGTGAGTGCACCTTTTCCATATGTGTTTTGTGATTTCAGATGTTTCGTTGGGATCAACCCATTGGCGGTGGCACAAAACAACAAAGCTGCTCAGCCAGAAAATAGTCTATCCTCCTGTCTCCTCCCTCCTGAAGCAATTGATGGACTTCGATTGGCTTTGAGTGTAAGTTATGTGCAAAACATTTGGACCATTCTCTTCCCCACTATATGAATGACATTGTCATGGTCATATTTTAGTAGAGTTTTATTACTTATTTCGTTTTTTTTAGATCTCTATCTCAGGCTCTGATTTTAGGAGTTGTTCAGAAGTAGTCAGAACACTGTCTTAAGTTACATTTTATTTATTTATCTATTTGTAAGAACGTTTCGATTAGCTGACCTTCATTAGGTAGTTAACCAAAAAAAATGTCTTCAAATAAATCTTAAGTAAGTGAATATGGTGTGCAGGACCACTTATTTTCTTCTCTACGTTGGCTGTCATCTCCTGTGTAACTGCATGTCCTTTGTAAGTAGCAGCCTGTGACAAGTATAGATTCATACCCATGAGGGCTTCCGTCCACCGATAGCTGACATGGTAAAATTTTGTTTTCAATAGATGTAATGCCTTACTTGTGACTTTGTAAAATGTCAGATAAGTGTTAGTCTAATCTGCATTTGGCTGTACATTTTTCTATTTGACAGACTACAAACTAATGTTATTTTTCTGTCTCTCCAGCCTTATGACCCATTTAACTATGGTCTACAGCCATGCCCTCCGGCCTCCTCTACACAGGCCTGCCGACCTGTTGAAGAGGTATGTTTTCTTTAGATTGAATTTATTTGTGATTTGTACTTGTACTTTTGATTGGTCCATCTAAAATCCACAATGCATTGCATAAAGGCATAGCTATTTTTTAAAGATCTTTGACAGACTACAAACTAAGGTTACTTTTCTATGTCTCTGCAACCTTGTGATACCTTTTACCCCGATCTACAGCCATACCCTCCAGCCTCTTCTACACAGGCCTGCCGACCTGTTGATGAGGTATGTTTTCTTTAGATTTAACCCATTTAGACCTACAAGCTCGTAGCACAGCACTCGGTGCTGTGCTATGAGCTTGTATAGTAGCTTATAGTTTTGAAGTATGGACTTGGATCAGTGGAACCAAGAAACACCCAGTGTACTGGAACCTCCATCTCCGTCCAGTGATGCTCCAGTAGAAGGTGTGGTTCCTCAGCTAAGTGTCAGAAGACTTGGCACTGTTGTCCTTCAAATTCAGGATTCATAGATGAGTTTTGCGTTCTACTTTTTTTTTAAAAACTTTTCTTTACAGTTTTTGATGTGCTTTCAATCTTTCTAGGTCAACCAAATCCATCTGACCAGAGCATACCAGAGGGTCAAGGGTGGCAGCCTTGCGACTCTTGTCGGTCTGAGGTGGAGAAGCTCCAGCCCCAGTTGAGGAGGATAACCACTGTGCTCTCCAGTATCAGTAAGTTTTATTGCCTGTAATGTTGCAGTTTTCAGTTGTCTGCTAATTTCTTTGTCTCACTTGAAACTTTACTTTATCCTGTACCTCTTTTGTGAGTTCTCTGACATGACTGGAAAACATTGGTATCCCAAAATAAAACTGTTTTCTGTTTACTGAAGAGCTGGGGAGATCGACCCCTGCTACTGAACAAATACTCATCAATGACTGCTATCAGAATATACTGTAGAGCTATATAGAACAGTACTCAATCTTATTGTTTTACAAATACACTCAGTAGACTCAGATTTTTTTGTCTTTGTTCTAGGCTCTGAGCAACTAGACGCACTGAAGGGCCTTATCACCCTGGTCGGTGACCTAGAGTCTGGAGTGTCCAGTCTCGGGCAGCAGGAGCTATATCCAGGTATGGATGTATACGTTTGCCATACATTTCACACTGAACCTGACGTTCTTGGTAGCGAGTGATCCGTGTTGTGAGCTGCAACTAGATAGTGAAGTTTTCAGAAGGTCACAGTTGTCTGTTTTCATGGTGCACTGAGCGCAGAAAGGGGTCAATGTAGCTGAGCCTTACAAGTGCAAAACTGATGTCTTAAAATGCAGTTTGTTAATTGCTCGCTCTCTATTCACAGGCTGTGGACAGATGATTTCATCTGTGCAGCTGGCAGCCATACACCAGCGTGCCAGGAAGGACTGCAAGAGGCTATTCCACGCCTTGTTCGAGGTGTTCTTCACCCATGAGGAGTGCCGCAATGCCGTCGTATACGGAAAGCATGGTGTCATCCCAGAGGGGAAGAACAAACTGGATGGACTGTTCAGTAAGTATTTGTCACACCACTAGTTCCTCAGAGTAGTGTTATAGATGGCCAGTCAGTGGAGTTGGTAACCACTTATAGATATATATCTTGGGGTATCTTGTGACAATGTATACACATGTCTGTCTTACTGTATTGTGTTTTTAGGGCTTTTATTATCTGCTGTAAAAGGCCCAGCTTGGGACATATAAATATACTTGATCCTAGACAAATCTTGGTTTTGTAAATTATATTCTCAATTTATGATATCACCAATACATTAACATTGGGGAATTTGGCTGCCTTTGTGCAGTAAAGAAATGCAGGTTCCAACATGTTGCACTGGTGGGACGTACAGTACACTCTGAACCAGGTTGGCCTCATCTGTGGCTATGCTGTGCTCAGTCTGTAGAGAGTCATATAGTCTTTACAATGTATATATTTAACCGGGGGAAACCCATGTTGACTGACTTGTGTCATGTCATCTTCTCTGTCTGCAGACTACGTCTTGCGGTGTTCCTCTCTGCAATCATGGACAAATGTATTCACCGCGGAGGGCTTGAAGAAAGCCATGACCAACAAGTGCCGAAGCCGTGCTGCAAAGGACTAGGAACTCCCCAGTGTTTTTGGCAGCAGATTTTAGTTTTAGTCATTAGTCTCTTGAATAGTTTTCACTTAGTTTAGTCACCTGGAATGTTTTAGTGTTAGTCTAGTTTTAGTCAACTAAATGTCATAAGATTTTATTCGACTAAATCTACAGTTGATTTAGTCGACTAAAAATGTATTTTGTCGGGCCTTGATGCCGTCGTAATGACTGTTTTTACACTTGCTGAAAATAGCCGATCTTCAAGCTCGCACCGCGACACGTGAGCTTGTAGATCTGCTATTTTCAGCATGCAACTAATTGTAAAATGACTTATACTAGATCTCTTGTCCTCTAGTCCCTTCCTAACATTTTAGTCTAGTTATTTGTTGACGAAATTGTCAGTATATTTAGTCATCATAGCTTTTATTTAGTTTCCATTTAGTTTGTCAGTGGAAAAAGGTAGAACATTTTTCGTCTTAGTTTTAGTCGAAGAACAACACTATGTTTAAAAAAATGCACTGTTTTGGTTGTGGCCATTTGTTTATTACACATGATGATGCACTTTTGCACTTAAAGGACCACTTTTCAACCTGCTTTCATAAAATTGGTCCTCACTAATGTTCATGATAAAATACTACCCTTTTTTTTCCTACTCTGTCTGTCTCATAGGAGGGCTGTGGGCAGTTCAGAAACCTGTCCACCAGTGACATCATCGTTTGGCCGGCTGCAGTATCTCAACCTCTCAAGGCCAAGCCAAGTGGCCACCCAAAGAGCCAGGTTCTAGTTTCAAGGTTTCTCTCCGTTAAACATTTGCCAGGTGTCAGCATTAACACTCTCACCGCCAGGCCCGTAGCCTACGGGCCGATAAATCCAACTGTAAAGCGCCGATCCCGTAGCCTACGGGCTGTGGTGCTTTTTCCTTTTTTTTCAAAAAAAAAAACTTTTTTCAATTTTCTAGTACGGCACATTTCATTGTAACACCACCGGAAATGGAATTATTCGGGATCACGTTTTGCCGATCCCATAGGACTCCATTCTAAAGCGCACACTGCAACGCCATTTTCTTCGATTGTAGTTTTTCTCCTCGCTGATCACTGTTTAACCTAAACCGTTCTAACTACAACATGGATGCCCCGTTTGACACGTGGTTTGGACTGGTACACGCAGGGAGTTCTCCGCGATGTTTACAAACAGTGCAGAGCTCAATCTTAAGGATTTTAACGAGGTCTATGGCAACGTGAAAAAAACTAAAAACAACAATAAAACGTTGGCACTGGTGAGTACATTATGAGATTAACCTCTGGCGGTCAATGTGTTAAGAACACTTCACTCAAAGATTCATATCATCACCAGGGGTGCCTTTTCTCTGCCACTGACATTTTAGCAGCCTGTTATTGCAAGACTTTCATTGGCATTCAAGTTTGTGACTTCTGTCATAATTCTTTATGGAAGACACTGAAATGGTAATTAGAAATAATGAAACATACTGTTCTAGCAGTGCATTTACATGTCGCTATACTGGTTAGCCCATCGGGTGACTAAATGATTGTTAAGGGAATAATGGTTAACAATATTCATGTTAATGTGAATATCCTGAGAAAGGGTTCCTGAGGTATGTTTGGCTGTCAAAGTACAACTGTTATCAATTAGTGTGATAATTAGTCAATACTCAAATACTTTTTTATGATCAATTCAAAATTCAGTTTGTGAGAAAATACAGTTATTTCATTCATACATATTCAATTTTACGAGTCATTTAATAGTATTCAGCTCATGGAGAGTGATGGCTGCTTGCTTGATGCAGTGGAGACCGTAAAAAACGTTGTTTATCCATGTAAAAGTTCTGTATACGATCAGCCTCATCCACATCATTAACGTCCCATTTGTTCCCAGGGCAACCAGTGTAATTAGGTTGTAGCAAGCAGACTATGTACCAATTGTATGGAAAGTGGTCCTTAAGTTTCAACTTTTATGTAAATTGATGCCAATACATTTTTGTTTTTGTGTATATATAAATGTATGTTCAAGCTGCCGGCTGTTTGTGGATGAATACTTCAATACATTTGTTTCAAGAATATGTACTTAAAATATTCAAATATTTTAAGTATATTTTCTGAGATTGATCTGTAGGTAACTTTTTTATGGTCCGACCGAAAGTGCATTTTGTCAGGAGATGTAGTCGGCCCTTGGGTGTTTTAAAATGTTCTAATGTGTCCCCATTTGAACACACAAAATCTCACTAATTCTCTCTCTCCCCTCTTAATATTTAAAATGCCTTCCTGTCATATTTGTTTCAAAGACTTCACGGTGGGCTACATGCCGTGCCACCTGAAGGATATGCACTACATAAAAAATATTACAGAGCGCAAGATCCTTCTCAACATGATAAATAAACGAACATACATTCGCTGCTGCCCGTGTCCAGCGGGGTGTGGAGAAAAGGGCACATGATTAGATAGGCACATGAAGGTCCATATAGAACTGGGTCCTGACCAGCAGGAGCTCTTGAAAGACCTCGTCCGGAGACAAGAGACAGAGCGCCTCCTCCAAGAGCTTAGGCTGACCAACCCCAAAATCCAAGTGATTACCACATCCTCCTGCACCTGGAACCACGTATGTACAATATATTTTGTATTATGTTGGGCTTCCCCCTCCCTCTCCTTATTCACCTCCTCTTCATCATTAACCTCTTTTTCCCTCCGATTTCCTAGTCTAGTGTGCATGCTGATCATGTTTCTTCTCTCCTTCACACAGAATAATGATCAGGGGATGGACCCGCCCACTTCTCCCGATCCTGTCAGAAGTCGACCCTGTCATAAGCCTTGTAAGCCATGTAAGGCACTACAGCGTCAATTTGTGATTCTCCATAGAAAGTTCACAATGCTGAAAGTTATTCACCTCAAAGCCAAGAGGGAGCTCTGGTCCCTCAAGACGGCTAGAGCTCTCCATCAGCCCTCCCAGGCAGGCGCTGCCCTCGAGATGGAGTCTTCTCAGATGGACATGGAGTCTTCTCAGATGGAGATGGAGTCTTTTCAGATGGAGATGGAGTCTTCTGAGATGGAGTCTTCTGCCCCCCGCCCAAACGAAAGGACCCCTGTAAAGGACTCTTCTGCCTCCTGCCCAAACGAAGGGACCCCTGTAAAGGTGTTACCATCTAATTTAATTCACTTTCCCACTCAAATCATGCACACATTATATAGAGATCTCATTTAATCGCAGTGTATATTTTATTTAATAGTTGATGTGGTCTGGTGTCGGCTCTCGGCTGGTGTCTTTTGTCTTATGCATCTAGGCTCGTTACAAAGCTAAGTCCACTCTACTCTTCTCCCCGTCGAAATGCCGACCCTGGACAGAGGGGAAACGTCGGGGAAATAATATGAGGAACATTACTGTGCCTACGTCCTTTGGTGAGCACACACACAACCAACCAGGGCAAGTTCATATGCCACACAGAACGTTCTCCACTGTATGAACTATCCAGGCACAAAAAGGTTGTATATAACATTGTGTGTGTGTGTGTGTGTGTGTGTGTGTGTGTTACCATTACAGAATTGGTCATCGAGACCTACCAGGCGGCCCGAGAGGGAGCTCATCCAAGTGCGACCTCACATTACAATGCGGCCTCACATTACAATGCGGTCTCAAAAGTCAGCCGCATTAAGGCTTTTCTACTGTACAAGACGCACAGTGTCAAAAAAAACTCCGACTGGCGGTTCCTTTGTGACTTGGCGAGGATCAAAAGGTGAGTTTTGGTGGAGTGACTGATGGCCGATCTGTGATAAAGACGTTTGGATTTGCCTAATAGAAATTACATATTTTTTTTTCAGTTCGAACAGTCTAATGTTGCCACTCGGTTCAAACATATCTCCGTCCCAAAGCTGTAAATGGGAAAATAAATGCTACTACATTGATACGTTTGGGGTGACTCATTTTTTGAAATCTGTTCATGTATATCACCATCAATATGACAACATTATCTCCAACATTTTGCAGCTTTTACAAGAGCCTGAGTGATTCCCTCAAGCCAACATCGGTGCTGCATTATCTACAGGCGATAAAGCAGTTCTTAATCCATGCCAAGGAGAGCCAGGTCCCAGTATGCAAACTGAACCACTCAGAATGGTACAGCATTTTGTGCAATTTCAGCATGCTAATTAAAGGTATACGTAGGTCTGTTGTTCATCACCAGCGAGAGACATAGAGGGCGAAGCATGAAATACTCCCCTCCAAAGAAGACATACAGTACGCACCTTCCAGTTGAAATCCATGACATAAGATTCCTCTGGCCGTGGGTATGTTTACCCTCTCATTTCATCAGACTATACCATTCCCACACATACCCAGAGCTATTCACCTATAGCAACATTTTTCAATGGTTTTAGCCTATAAAACATAATACTTATATGTATTGTTTGCCCCCCATCTGCCCCCCCCCCCCCCCCCCCCGGTTCCTGTTACCCAGAGAAACTCAGGAGGAAACCATACTAGAATAACTTGAGGTGCCAGCAGCTCTATGGCCTCCTGGTTGGATACTGGTCCACCCTCTATGGACACAGACCATGTGTCCTTAAGAATTTGGTGGACGAGGAAGTTAGGACGGCCAGACTGACCAGAGACAGGACCAAGTCAGATGACTTCCTCATACTGGTGAGTTGCTGAGTGGTTATCACTGCTGCATCACTAACTTACCTCTTCATTTCAGCTGAGTCCAGGTTTAATGTAACTGAGTGTTATCACTGTTGCATCACTAACTTACCTCTTCATTTCAGCTGGGCCACTATTTTCACACTCACTCCAGAGGGCCACTATATTTCCACACTCACTCCAGAGGGTCACTATATTTCCACACTCACTCCAGAGGGTCACTATATTTCCACACTCACTCCAGAGGGTCACTATATTTCCACACTCACTCCAGAGGGTCACTATATTTTCACACTCACTCCAGAGGGTCACTATGGCTGCTTCCGAAATCCAGAAAAGTCCCCTACTCCCTATATTAGGGACCCAGATGTAGTGGACTACAGTAGTGAACTCAAAAGCAAATTTCGGACACTACTCGAGTCGCCATCAAATTGCGTCATCGCTGTGGCAAAACTAGTGACCATCAACTGTTCCTTACAAATCCAGATGCATTGTGGGATTTTTACTATATATATTGGGGTACAATAATGCTCACTACACTTTCGGACACTAGCGGAACCTAGTGCATAGGGGATTATTTCGGACGCAGCCTATATTTCCACACTCCACACTATTTTAACTTTTTCTTATTCTGATATTGATTAACTCTTTGACTGCGGACGACGCGATAACGCGTCAAGTGCTACTTTGTCCAGTTGGCCGTCGACGCGCTCGACGCGCTGGACGCGCGTTCATTGTTTAATCTCTGATTGCGCTATGCTGCTTAATATTCAATGTTATTCTCGAGTTCCACTTACTTCACGGACATCTGCATCCGGTTTCATGACCTGGATTCCGTTTCCGGTTTTTGATTCTTTTCCCCAGTCATTTTCGTCCAAAATAGGTAAATAAACGGTCTTTCACACGGTATGACGGACAAACGGACAGTTTCTCTTCTATAATCTATGGTCTGGGTGACGATCAGTCATCGCCGTCGTATATCACAACGTAATTTTCTCCGATCAAAACAATGGGGGGGACGTCACATCCGTTTTCATGTTTTTCCTTGTCTAATCTATGAAGAAGGGTGAGAGAGACCCAACGACATGATCAAAGCTGTCATGTGCTGCGCTCTAGTGGCGGATTTGTGCTGGGTCTTTACATTATGTGTCCTTAAATTATTTTCATGAGAAAAATTCAAAATATAAAAATAAAAAAACACGAAAATTGCTGGCACTGGGGGAGTACTTTATGAAAATACTCTGGCAGTCAAAGAGTTAAGTGAAGGTGGGGGCCGCATATGGCCCCCGGGCTGCCAGTTGCCCATATGTTAAAGTGTCAGCCTGCTACTGAGAGCCTCTTTTCCATGTGTAAATCTTTCTATCCTCTGATAGGTGAAGGAGCACAAGACAGCCAATATGTTCTCTGAGGCATGTGTTCATGCAACGGCGGAGGAGTTTGATTGGCTGGAGGACTGGCTCAGTATCAAGGTTGGTAAAGTTATATTGGTGCTACCATAAGGTGGTTCACTTTTCTATTCCTTTATGCACAAACAAACACAAACCAAACACATATATCAACTGACATATTAACAGAACTACTGTAGGTTAATTAGTACAGTGGACTTGTATACCTTGTTGTTAGTCCCAATTTATCGAACACAGCAATTAATCAAAACAAATCTGTGTCTCAAGGAGCTGTACAGAAGGAAGAAGAACGACTTTCTGTTCTTCACTGGGGGAAAAGGAGTGTGAATCACTCCCTCTTTACTTTCGGAAGGAGTGGACCAGCTTTGGCCTTCCCGGGAAGCCCTTTTTCATGTTGATCAGGACTGCCATCTCCTTTTATGTAGGTAGCATTGGCCAACATTAGATAATCATTTGAATATATTGAATATCTGTGCACCAATTTTGATTCCTCCATATTTCTTTTGTATGTGCTAACTGAAATAGGCTCGGCAAACAATGTCACCGGAGTTGCGCAAAAGTGAGATATCAGACCGGTTCTATGCGCTGAACCCGACGCCGAAGGAGACGGCAGAGATCAGGGAGCTAATCCAGCGCTCTCTGGATGGACCAGAGCCTGCTGCCACAGCAGAGGAGATGGAGAGGCTGGTTGAAAAGGCGAGAGAACGGGCCATTGAGGAGGGAGAGATACTCAAAGAGTTGGAGCCTGCGGAGGAAGAGGGGGAGCCTGCGGAGGAAGAGGGGGAGCTTGTGGAGGAAGTGAGGGAGGAGGAAGAGGGTGAGCCTGCGGAGGAAGAGGGGGAGCCTGTGGAGGAAGTGAGGGAGCCTGTGGAGGAAGTGAGGGAGGAGGAAGAGGGGAAGCCTGCGGAGGAAGAGAGGGAGCCTGCGGAGGAAGAGAAGCGCATCATCCAGCTCGCCCATAATATAAAAGGGCTAAACAATGAGCAGTTGGGACACATTTTCACTCTCCTGCAGACACACAAACAAATCAACCCTGATGTTGATGTCGTTACTATAGAGTTCGAGAAGCTGAAGCCATCCACAAAGCCAATACGTCTCCGCCCTCCTAGTGGGGCGGCGTAGCACGAGGAATCAGCCTAATCGTTCAATTTTGCGATGAAAGCGCCAAATTTGGCAGAAGTGTTGATTGATATATTGGGAACAAAACTGGATATTGGGACAACACAAATTCTCACCCTGGTGGGCGTGGCAGACATTTTTCAAAATGGCCACCAGCAGTTGATCAAATCTTCCTAGTTTTTGTCCTAGTAGGCTGAAATGTTGCTCAAGTATGTGAATATGAAGGTGTGTGGGTGTGCTCATGCTAATTGCCTAAAAAGGGGCGTTGCAATGGGAGTGGCCTAGTTAACACATTGACTGCCAAGGGGTTTTCTAGAACAGGCTCTCCCACTGCCAAGGTTTTTGACCATTCTGACTCATTTTTGAGGACCCACAGAATATTTTGTACTAGGACTATGAAAACATAGAATATCTCAAAAGAAAGCTTAGAATCTCTTCTTTCATCTGAAAAAAAGTTAGTTGATACCATGCTCCGTTTTTTAGCTAGAGTTTGAATACAGCTTGGTTTCCACCAAAAAGAGGCCTTTTTCTTCAGAAGCTGAGATATGAGGATTTTAGTAAATGAAATGTTATTCTTACAGGGAGTGAATGGATTCAGAGCCCTGACGCCAAACTATGCTTCTTTATGCTTCCTATATCTATGCTCAAGCATGCTCAATAAAAATATATTCTAATCCAATCCAAAAGTTGTCTGACTGAAACTATGCTCTGCCTATGCTTACATTCTTCTGCTGATATACATGTTTTATTTTTCTTTGAGAAACCACGAATGGATCCTGGATATTTATAAACCCATGGGACTCTATTTCTTCTATAGATACAAGCTTTTGCCATATTTCAATATACTATTTTTCGACCTCCAGTGACTGGGTACGTGACATATAGCCAAAGCTAATTAGCATCAGGATGTGCCCGACTATTTCAACAGAGGACTACCAAAAATTGCTTCAAAAGATAGCAGTGCTGGAAACGGAATTACACCGTTTAAGAGTGAACGTGGAAGTGAATCAACATTATGGGTTTCCACAGTCTCAGAGCAACGGACAAGACCGTACCAACAAGCAGCCACCTAGTACTAGTGTGGCTTCCGATAAACCCCAGGACAAGGCCTTCTCATGGAACACTCTCGGGGCAAAGCCAAAGAATTTGAAGGGGCGATTAACTGGTAGAACTCGGAGGCCTGTGATTACAGATCTGACCGGCTGGCCTGCACTACCACCCCCGCATACTGCATCCTCCACCCCCCTTCAACAGTGGAAAACTGCCAAAGGGAGATCTACGAACAAATCTCCCAAAACATCGAGTGTCACTCCGCCCACGACGCCGACAAGATGGCAGCACTCTAGAGCTGCTCTGACCTGGCCAAATGGAATCCGCTTAAAACAACATATTCCCGAATAATTTATGGAGTTCTAAAATGTAATCTCACCGTACTATGAACCAAGAAGTAAGGAAAAGTGAAAGAATTAGAAACAAGTCTACAACAAGCCAGCAGTCTCACTTCTCTTCTCAACGCGGTCGACGAGAGACCACGCCGCCGGTCTCAGCCGAGGAGACACCATTATCACCCGAGTTTGAAAACTACACAATAAGTATGAGCAGCGGCACCGAGACGATCCTCGCCGAGATTCGGACCTTTCGACAGGAGGTAAATGGACAACTGGAGACTCTGAATGTGTCCATGACCGAAAGGCTACTAGTGGAGCTACCAAGCGGGACGAAGACTTTCTCTTCGGCGTGGGAAGCGGCTGAGGGACTGGCGGAGCTGGGCATAAAGACCGACCGTCTGAGTGGGAGAAATTGGAACGAGAGCAGCGGCGCATCGGATGGCAGATAGCCGGCAGAGACGGAGCGACGAATGCGGCGAAAATACGCAGCATTCTTCACGACGCAGAGGAGCTGCTGAAGCCAAGCGGTGACTGATTCTTCAGAGGAAAAACTACAATTCAGTGCGGTGAGAGTGAGTAGTCAATAAACGGGACGTTATGGAACTTTAAGTATTATGGTAGACTGTTCAGTAAAGTTTAGGCACAACAATGATTGTTAAAGATTGGAATGACGACCTTTTTGTCATCTATCTACTTTTCGTTTTTTATCTTAACTTTTGCTTTTCTCTATGAGGAACGGGGTATAGTTTTTGTTTTTATAATCTCTCTTTTTTTTAAAAAGAAAATAAAAAACATATATGGGTTAACCACTGTTTTCTTTGAATTTACTTATAGGGTTTGTTGAGTGGTGGAAGTTAGTGATTTAATTTGATTTGAAGTGAATATTAAGCACTGAAAAGTGAGTGGCAGGGGAACGGTGGTAATGTCCTATCTTATTGTTTTATTGTCTTCTAGTTTGTTTTTGGTGTTGTAATTATTTTTTTTGGGTTCAGTTAGCCTATTTAGGCATGTAGATATGTATGTATGATGTGTATGCATGTGGGTATGGATGTATGTGTGTGTTTATATGTGTGTATGTATATACGTATGTATGTGTATTTTGAAAATTACTTTTATGACTATGTACAGTGGTAGCCAGTTGAGATCCTCACGTTGGGTACCCACCAGATAGGTACCCATCAAAACCACACCCCTCTGGGGGTGTGATTTTGCCTTGGAGGGAGGAGTTTAGCATTATTTGAGAATCTGGGGGTGTGGCCGAAAAAGGTACCCACAGGTACTGGTTTGAAAATGGTGAAGAAACCAACTGGCTACCATTGTATGTACACACATTCCGCCGACAACACTTCAGTCCCCTCAACGTTCTGTCGGACCGGGCTATCAAATACAGGCTGCCCCGCGCGGAGATCCAGCGCCTTCTCCAAGTGGTATCCCCACATAAGGAGGCCAACTCGGCGCAACTTCGCCCTCAGCCCGTAGTTGCAGCTCCTCGCCACACTGCGTTTTTACTCAACAGGGAATTTCCAGATGGTTGGAGAGGGAACCGCCCTCAGCAAGGCGCCGGTGTCACGGTGTGTGGCAGCCGTGACACTGATTCTCCTGCTCCATGCCCGGCACCACATCAAGATACCCACCACGAGGGAGGAGGTACGCCAGGTGCATCAAGTATTCTACAACATGGCTGGGATCCCCCGGGTGATTGGTGTGGTGGATGGCACGCTGATTCCGCTCCTCAAACCAGCCCTGGTGGACCTGGTCTGGGTCTGCAGGAAGCACTATACAGCATTGAATATTCAGGTGGTGGTGGACCACGATGGTCTAATAACGGACATAGTCGGCAGATGGCCAGGAGCCTGCCATGACGCTTTCATGTGGGAGAACTCAGATGTGGGAGAGAGGGCGGCCAGGGGAGAGTTCGGCGGGAGCTTTTTCCTAGGTGACAGTGGCTACCCCGTCCGCACCTACCTCATCACACCCGTGGACGAGTCGGCCTCACCAGCGGAGGAAGCGTTCAATTTGAGTCACTCCACCACCAGGACCCATATTGAACGGGTGTTTGGCAATCCTGCCAGGTGATCGTGGTGACAGCTATGCTTCACAACATAGCTTGGCGTGCTGGATTGCCTGATGTGGACGATGAGGAGGAGGACAACGATGAGGATGACGCACCACCACCACCACCTCCCCTCCCCCGCGAAGACCGAGCACGGTGAGCAGCACTCCACCGAGCTGTTACCCATATATATGGTCTATATATAAGGTCTGTCTTTTAAAGGGACTACACCATGAATTAAAAAAAATATAATATTTAATATCATATTGTTTATGTCCCTCAAACGTTTTTCAAAAGGTTTGAGCCTAAATCAAGCCTCAGATATACTCATTCCAACTAACTTCTCTCTGGCTTATAAAGCACTTTCACCTGCAATACCACATTGTCCTGTTTGGCACGGGGCGCTATTGAGACAGTTTGTATGCATTATCTCCTGGTTCTGTGTGGAAGAAGTAAAAAAAAAAGAAAAAAAAATACGATTTATTTTTCTTTCTTTTTTTTACTGAAAAACGGGAGACTGTTTTTTTTTGGCCTGTTTTGAGACCAATTTACAGAAAACCCCAGATTTGCTGTGAAAGCCTGAGTGTTCAAACTGGGGTATTTTTGGGGATAGAAGAGAGGTAGGGGAGACCAAAAACACACAAAAAAGAAGAAAGTAAAAATTCATGGTGTAGTCCCTTTAATCGATCTATTTCGCTACGAAGGGTGTTTCGCTACGAAACTGCTGCGTAGGACAGCACTACAGAGGCTACAAAGCCTCTCCCAGGAGTACGTGCGTGCTGTTTCCCGAAGCTAGTTAGGCAGACACGTAACACTGTGCTCTTGAGAACCAACGACGATGGTGTTTCCCAAAGCCAGTTTAGATAGCATGTAGCGCACAACCAGCTGCTACTAATGAGGGTAGAGTGTAGGTTTGGCCGGGTCTCTGCTGTGTAGGAGGCTCTTATGCAAGCTGCGTAGGCTACGCACGACCTGAAATCGCTTTAGGAAAACCCGGCTCTTACGTGCATTCTAAGGTACTGCGCAGCCTGTGTGGACGCACGTAGACCCTTCGTAAGGACCTATACGCATTATCCCTGCGCAGCATCTCTTTGGGAAACCCGGCCAATGTCTCTTCGCCATGACCAGGTCACAAAGAAACGCCAAGTAATGGACCGTATCATAGAAGTGGTTAAACTGATTGGAAAGTGTGGTCTTAGTTTTAGAGGCACTAAATCTGAAGCTGCTTACAAGTTGAAGAACATGGCCATTGATCATGGACACTTCCTTGAGCTGATCATGCTGCTGAGCAAATTCAATGTGACTCTGCAAGAGCATGTCAATGAATGCATAGAGAAAAGCAAGACCCAACGTTGTTACACTGCTCTCCAATAGATCTGTCAACAAAGTCATTGACGTAATCAGTCGATTAATACAATAATTCATTTCTAAGGATGTAATGGAGGCAGGAATGTTTTCTGTGCAGATTGACACCACACCAGTGGCGCCGGCGCCTGTTTAATTAAAATACACTGTCCCCCCACAATTCAGTCCAGTAAAAAAATAAAGAAAATGAAATAATAAGTCCAGTCCCCCGCACCTCACGATCACCGCGTGGTGGGGGGACCCAGGCCAGGTCTCCCCACAGTGGGGGGACCCAGGCTGGGTGGGTCCCCAGCCTCCATTTGGTTACAACTGACTTTTGGGATGAAGTTAAAAGAAAAAGAAAAAACCTCTGACATATACACTTCATGGAGAAATAAACCGAATTAACCGAAATAAAGTAACAAGAATTAACAAAACCACCTGGAAAAACCAGAACATTTTCGAGCTGCATGCGTTCCGATGTGATGTAAATCACACAAGAAGATGTAACCGCCACAGACCAGTGTGCTGTGATACTTCGATATGTTACTGATGTGATCCATGAGAGGCTCATAGGATTAGTGGACTGTGAGTCATCAACTGGGGAGTATTTTGTGGAGCTACTGAAAGTGTGTCTGGAAAAGGTGGACATTGATTTGAAGAACTGTGCAGGCAATTCAACAGATGGGGCCACAGACATGCAAGGCCAGTGCAAACTCATCAAGATCTCTTTCTCTGTGGACATTAGCATGAATGCCTCAAGATGCTTCTTAGTCAGTTTGTTCTAAACAAACTTGAGTGGTGAAGCTCCTCTGACAAGCAAGTTGACTAAAAGAGAGTGTCAGCAGAAACTTGTAAGCCAATCCAATGACATGATGGGCATCAATCAGTACTTTATAATTGGAGAGGATATGATACACACAAATCGCTGATATGACTTAGCTCAAGGTCTTCTTCAACCTCCATCTCTTCTGCAGTCCTAGCAGTGTATGTCTTTAAATGGGGCTCCTTAAGGTCATTTTAATGAAAGAAAGAAAGACATTATGAAATGTATTTATATTAAAACACGCTTGCTGGTGCTGTGAAGCGGGAATCTGTGGGATAGTCTATTCTCCAAAAAAAAAGGAGAGGACTGATTATAGACGTGGAGACGGGTATTGCTGCAGCCTGGAGTATTATTTCTCACTCAAGATTTTTTTGTGAGCTTTTATTCTGAAATGTCGAGGCTCGGGGGGCGTGGCTTCAACGGTTCCAGTCGTGGAGGAATGACAGTGGAGGAATGAGAGATGATACTCCAGGCTGCAGCAATACAGTCTTGTAGACGTGTGGGGACCCCGGTGTGGTTAAGTTGCCCCACCTGCTGGCGATGTGAAGTAGATCGGTCTCCATTTTTGTTTTGGGGTTCTGAGATGGTGTATGGATGTTTGTTTGTCTCTCAAAATGTACTTTGATAATAAGCTGCTTCTTTTTTATTTCATATTCGAGTGAGTACTGCTGCTATAGTGCATGCCAACGTCTCGTCATCACGGGGGGGCGTGGCATAGTAGCTGCAGACATACTTGTGGGGGGCAATGTTAAGTCAACCGGTTTATACCCCCCTAAGATGTCCGCCGCTACCAAATGACACTTGTTGACGCCCCTTCAGGATTTTTGGCACGCTCTATTGAGTAGTGATTGTATATTCTGCACATAACCTGCAAATTTTTTAAGCTTCTACACAATTATAATCTATAGTACCTGTCTAAGACAAGACCCAAAACCTAACTCTTCTTTCCATTACCACTGTGATTTCCAAATCAGCCGACCTGCACCTGCACTACTGGCTCCAATCTGCGTGTCACTCCGTCAACCTCCATTACATCAACAACTTTTTTCTGTTCTGGGACCGCCCGTCCTTTTTTATTTCTGACGGTCTACACCCGAGTAGACTCGGGTGTAAAATGCTCGCAATTAACCTCCGCCTACAGGCATTCACATTCACAACACTGACTTCTCACCCCGTCTGACCCGGCTGACCACCGAGGAGTGACTACTCCCAGTCACTCCCAACATACCACCCTTATCCCTTACATCGCCCCCTGCTGGCCGGGCGGACCTCTAACCCCTATTCCCGCTGCAGTTTCACCTGTCACTTCTCCCAATATTCAGTCACAATATCTAATCCCTGTTTAATTTGGCCAAATAATTCTTAACAACCACAAGGGCCCCGGAATGAATTCCAATAACCTAATCTATCCTAATTTATCCACCCACACCAACCCAACAAAAAGTACCCCCATCCATATTAAAGTCTCCCTTCTGAATATTAGGTCGCTCAATGAAAAGTAATTTCTTTGTAACAATTGTATTACTTCAAATAACATCAACATCTTTCTGCTAACTGAGACATGGGTGAAAAATGATGAAATCACTCTCCTAATCAGGCCTCCCCTCCTGATTACTCCTACCTACAGAACTCCAGGCCCGCTGGCCGTGGTGGTGGTGTTGCTGCTATTTATAATAATAAGCTCACTTGTATTCCCCTGTCATTTGGGGCCCTATTCCAGCTCAAATTTGAACAAACCACTAATTACGGATTTCGGACTAGGCAAGAGGCGTTTCCCCGCAAAATACGGTATGCTGTGGCACCCCTCTCACCCGCCAAACACCTGAGCTACCCGTTACATTATGCATAGGTGTGGTTTGGGCGTTACACAAATCAAACCAATCAGTGTGCCAGGTGCCATTGCCTTTAAGAGCAGGCTGCGTAACCCACAACACGCAATCCCACAATGGAGGAACCAGCTCTTGGTCGTGCTCCTCGATTTTCAGATGATGAAGTGAAAGCGCTCGTGCATGAGGTCAAGGCAAGGCAGGTGAGGATCTTCGGGTCCTCACATCAGACGGCGAAAAGGGACGATGCAAGGCAGGCGTGGGCCGAGGTAGCGGCGGCGGTGTCGGCCTTTTCTGGCATCCAGAGAAGTGTTGACCAAGTCAAGAAAAGGTTCGACACCACCAAAAGAACGGGGGAAAAAAAGGTTTGCTGTATACCCGTCCCGCCAAGAACACACACAGAGGCACTGGGTTGGATGATGTGGTACTTTAGTGAAGCTGCAATGGGTTGGTTCAAGACACAAAACATATGTGGTTAGCACCTCCACTGGTTCTGACTTCACAGCAGAGTGCAGAGTTCAACTGCTATCTCATCTTATACATTCTCATAGTTTTCACATTCTCATGAAATGCATTACAAGATGTGACTTTAAACAATGTGTTTACAGTGGTTTTAACAGTATCTCTTTTTAACATGTGATCGTATAGTGGTTTTAACTGGGTTTTAACAATAATGCTTTTACAATGAATTCAATACAATCTGTTTTTAACTTGTTTTTAACCTGCATCATCCTTTTTATCGTTTTTATAATGAATGAAATAAGAAAATACCAAAAACACATACGTCAACCAAAATAGATAATAAAATGGCCAAACGGCGCCCTCTGGCGGTAACCACAAAATACAGCAGGCAACAACGTGGCTGCTCTGTAATGGCGAACATTACAAACAAACATTTAGTTTTGTGAACGTCTGACTTAATACATACAAAACATTTAGTGCAACAACAAGTACCTGCAATGGGTTGGTTCAAGACACAAAACATATGTGGTTAGCACCTCCACTGGTTCTGACTTCTACAGGAAGAAATAACATTGATTTCAGTATCAAATACATCGTGCATCTAACGTGAGTTACAGCAACACAACGAAAACACACAGAAACAACATGTCAACTGCTGTTACAGGACAGTGTATCTTACAGTAAATCTCACGTTAGCTTTAGTGCAATTTATAATACTTTTTCAGAGCAGCATCAGAACGTGACTTACCACAGCAGAGTGCAGAGTCCAATGCTATGATAGTCACATGACCCGGTCACATTTATAGACTTTCCAGCTACCAGCAGATGGCGATAGCTAACCACTCATTGCAGGACAAACTATACATACATACTTTAGCAGGCATTTCACAATAAAAGACTAAGTCTTTCTTCTACCTGTTACATACACCCCCCTGAAATCCTGCTAAACATGGGAAGTGCAACTCTTGAGACAAAAACACACAAAACCATAGGTAAAAAGTGCGTATACTGAGGTAAAAGAAAAACTGTGCATTACAAGGAACAAAACTTAAGTACATGTCAGTTCAAAAACTCTCCCAACAAGGAGTGCAAAAAGAAAGGAGACGATCAAACTCCTGACTAAACACAGACACAGAGATGCCTGTTACTCCTCTGAAATGTAAAATATTGTTCCTGTAGCTTCAAGTAATACCTAGATACACTTCTGGTTAAATACTCTCATAACCCTGTCACTCAAACTGAAAGTACATCTCTAAAGAACTGAAACAAGGAACTAACTGACACCGTGGACATAGAATCCTCTTCTACTACTTGGTCATTCATCTCACAAACAAGACGTCTGGGAGGCTTAATGGACCTACGATCCCTGAGACTATGACGGCTAGGCTGTGTGCAAATCACCTGAGGTAGAGGGCCTGGAACGTCAAAGTCAGGGCAATCACTGTCTGGAATGGCTGTCTCAGGGGGCGTTAGCGTCTGGGGAGTCAATGTCTGGGGAGGCAATGTCTGGAGGACTACAGTCAGGAGGGGCTATGTCCATGGGGATATTGTCAGGAGGGGACATGTCTGGATGGACAGGTTCGGGGGAAGGGACTGCATTGGTAGTGACAGGTTCAGTTCCATCAGGTGTATCGGCCAAGCCATCAGGCAGGGAATCACTTCCTGAAGCTACGGATAGAACTTCATCCACATCACTCCCATCAACAGGGTCCTCAATCTCAGGAGTATTCATGAGCCAGTCCATTGTCTGGACATTGCGATCCACACCGCCAACTGCCACTGACTCCGGGCCACTTCCATCAGCCACAACACTGAGATCTGATCCCACAAGAGAGACTGGAGTCTCATCCTCATCCAAGTTTAGGAAGTCGACTGGGAGAAGAAGGTTCCTGTGCACAACTTTCTCCTTGCCAGTTTGGATGTCTTTTATCCTGTACACGTGAATGTCGGGCCTCACTGACACAACGTCATAAGGAGCCGAGTCCCATCTGTCAGAGAGCTTCCTCTTGCCTTTCTCACCACGAGTGGCCAGCAACACTCGATCGCCCACAGCCAACGAAGAGCCTTTGACTCGACGGTTGTAGAGTCTGGCGTGACGTGCTTACTCTTGGAGGCTGTGTCTTCGAGCAATCTCTGCAGCTGCACACAAGTCTTGCCTCAAGCGAGTAACAAACTCATTACGGCTGACCACTTTGTCATTCTGGCGGACATGTTGGAACATGATGTCAATGGGGAGACGCGGGACTCGCCCAAACATCAAAAAGAAGGGGGCAAAGCCAATGGTCTCGTGCACTGAACAGTTGTAGCAGAAGGTCAATGTCTGTAGCATCTGTGGCCATCTGGCTTTTGCAGTAGGGGCCAGGACTCTCAACATGTTCCCCAGTGTCCTGTTGAAACGTTCTACAACACCATTACCCATTGGATGGTATGGGGTGGTGCGTGACTTGTGAACTCCCGCCATCTCCAGAAGTTCTTTCATGAGCCTGCTCCCGAAGTTGGCACCTTGGTCTGAGTGTAATCTTTGGGGAAATCCATAAATACAAAAGAAGTCATCCCACAACCGCTACATCGACAAGACAAGACATCGACTGTCTTCTTGTCACTCAGTTCGGCCGACCAGAAATCGATACACACCAATTCCATTGGAGCAGATGTCTGAATGTTCTCCAGGTGTGCACGGGCCTCCGGTTCAGGTGTTTTGCCAACAACACATCTTTCACATCGGCGTACATGGTTGGCCATGTCATTTTCCATTCCGATCCAGAAGAACCGTTCCCTGGCAAGGGAGAGGGTTCGTGCACGCCCCTGATGACCAGCATTATCATGGACGCCAAGGAGAACTTGATGTTTAAGGCTATCCGGTACAATGAACTGGAAGAGTTTCTTGTCGAGTCTAAGGTCCTTTTTCACCCTGTACAGGATTCCATCTTGTACCCGTAGCTTCTTCCAGTGTCTGAGGAGCTTGTTGACACAGCCAGGTTCAGACGCTGTTTCCCGCCTGGTAGCTCTCTTATGCCGCTGCACATAGAACATGACTCGGCTTATTGTGGCATCCTGCTCCTGAAGACTCAAGATCTGGCTCTGGGGAATAACAGTGGAAGGGTCTTCTCCAGGTAACTGGGGCAACGGTGGACTAGCACTGGGCAGACTGGTCATTCCACTGTCAGTATGGGCAATCAGCACCGCTGACACCTCTTCAGGGCTGATGGAGCCCTCCACAGATTGAGAGACAGCTCCAGCATCGGAATCAGATGATCCTGGTTCCACTTCTCGAACAGCTTGACAGTTGTTTGTCACCCGGAAGGTATCCTGTACTGTACCCCTGACAACACCATTAACTTCATCCAACAGTGCAATGTAAGGCTCTTTCATCAGACGGTGACTGACACATGACTTAACGAATGGCTCACGGCTGAGCGCAAGGGGGCCAATTTTCTTAACACCTGGCACATACTTCAGATCAAAGTCGAACGCTGCAAGCTTAGCCACCCATCTTTGTTCACATGCATCCAAGCGAGGCTTCGTTAGGATGTAAGACAGTGGGTTGTTATCCGTCCAGGCAGTAAAGTGTCTGCCCTTCAGCCAGTGGCTAAACTTGTCACAAATGGCCCACTTCAATGCCAGGAATTCCAGCCTGTGTGCTGGGTAATTCATCTGTGACCGGGACAGTGTCTTGCTAGCGAAGGCGACAGGTCGAGCGATCTTTTCACCTGGTGGCACTTGAGACAGGACGGCCCCAATGCCATCGAATGACGCATCAACACCAAGAATGAAGGGGGCATTGAAATCTGGGTGGGCTAGAGTGACACTTATCATGAGGTCGTTTTTCAGAGTCTCGAACGCGTTCTGGCACGCGTCGGTCCAATCAGCAGGCGACAACTTGACTTGACCTCCTTTCTTGACAGGTTTGCGACCTCTCTTGTGCTTGCTCTGAGCACCAGGTTCAGCTGTGAGCCTGAACAACGGTTTTGCCTTCGCAGAACATGCCTCGATGAAACCTTGATAGTACATCACCATTCCTAGATACGATCTGATTTTACTAGGGCAAGGTGTTCTCCCATCAGACTCCATGAGGTCGGTGACTTGGACGTAATTTATGGCTCTCACTTTCTCGTGGTCTGTCCGAACTCCATCTTCACTGATGACATGCCCAAGAAACTTCACAGTCCTTCTGAGGAAGAAGCACTTCTTAGGTGCGAGCTTAAAGTTGTGTTCCTTGAGGCGGGCGAACACCATCTGCAGGCGTCGGAGTGCAGCTTCCTCTGTAGGTGCAAATACCATCAGGTCGTCTAGGTAACACAACAGGCTTGTGAAATTCTCGTGAAATTCCTAGATACGATCTGATTTTACTAGGGCAAGGTGTTCTCCCATCAGACTCCATGAGGTCGGTGACTTGGACGTCATTTATGGCTCTCACTTTCTCGTGGTCTGTCCGAACTCCATCTTCACTGATGACATGCCCAAGAAACTTCACAGTCCTTCTGAGGAAGAAGCACTTCTTAGGTGCGAGCTTAAGGTTGTGTTCCTTGAGGCGGGCGAACACCATCTGCAGGCGTCGGAGTGCAGCTTCCTCTGTAGGTGCAAATACCATCAGGTCGTCTAGGTAACACAACAGGCTTGTGAAATTCTCGTGAAATTCCTAGATACGATCTGATTTTACTAGGGCAAGGTGTTCTCCCATCAGACTCCATTAGGTCGGTGACTTGGACGTCATTTATGGCTCTCACTTTCTCGTGGTCTGTCCGAACTCCATCTTCACTGATGACATGCCCAAGAAACTTCACAGTCCTTCTGAGGAAGAAGCACTTCTTAGGTGCGAGCTTAAGGTTGTGTTCCTTGAGGCGGGCGAACACCATCTGCAGGCGTCGGAGTGCAGCTTCCTCTGTAGGTGCAAATACCATCAGGTCGTCTAGGTCAGTGTCTATCAACCTTTTTTGTGCCAAGGCACACCTGGCATAGCCAAAAAATCCCAGGGCACACCTAGATATATGGTATATATAATTATATATATATATACGGTATATCTATATACACACACTAGGGGTGTGCCGATTTTCACATTTCACGAAACGATACGATACGATATTGGGCACACAACTTCGATACGATTTCGATACGATACGCACTTTTTTATCATGAAAATATATGGGGGAGAAAAAAAGCAAATGCAAACAAATATTTCTGTTTTTGCATTATTCAGACATGCAAACTTGTAGCTTTTCAGCTTCCACTTGCCGTTTTGAATCCAAATAGGGCAATAGTGTGACACCTGACCCGAAAAAAAACAGCATGTTGTCACCCTTTTCACCTCGGGGCTGTTTGCATGCCTGATTATTATTATTGTTAAAAAAAAAAAAAAAAAAAAAAAAAAACTTTTTTTTTTTTTTTTCAAAATGATTTTTTTAAAAACCTCCTTCAAACGGCGCGGCACACCTCAGCAGTAGCCCCGGCCCAAAATTGGGACGTTTGCCAGGGTTGATATACACTGGTCTAGGTAACACAACAGGCTTGTGAAATTCTCGTCACCGAATATGGACATCATCATCCTCATGAACGTAGCGGGACTGTTGCATAGGCCTTGAGGGAGACGGTTGTATTCATGAAGTCCAAAGGGCGACGAGAACTTTGTATACTTCTTGTCATCAGGGTGCAAGGGGACGTTATAAAAGCCTGATGTCAGGTCCATTGTGGAGAAGAAAGCATTCCCACCGAGTGCGGCTAGAGCATCAGCTTGATGTGGCAGTGGGTAGGCATCTTTCACGGAGATTGCGTTAAGCCATATTTCTGTCACTGCCCCACGGGTGAGGCGCAGGAACGTCACGCTTTCTCGTTCTGTGAAAAATTATTATGTTACTGCCAACGACTTTATCACTATAAAAACGGCAAAATGTATTGATTAAAAAAAAAAAAAAATTACCGGTCAGGGCGAGGTAGGAGACTCGCTGGCACGGGACTCGTTCTGGTGGAACAACCAGCATGCCATCCAGCCGATTCAGCAGAATCTCTGCCATGATCCCTTATATTTATAAATATATTTTTTATAAACCCAATATTTATAAAAAATATTGGGTAAATTGGGTATATTGTCTGTCTGTCTGTCTTTTAATCTCTCTCTCTCGAGCTGATCTCAAAATGTTTGCTTGTCTGGGGTCATGAGGGTTCACAGCCTCATATCATCGGACTTTTAAATGTGAGGAATGGAGGTGGAGCCCTTGTGCGCGTCCACATGTGTCCAAGTGGACGTGCGTTGAAGCCGCCTGGGCGCGCTCTTGTAAACCACTAAATGGACGGCGGGTGGTATTAGAATCCACTATCCCCCCCCAAAGCCGTACCCATGTGTGTCTGCAGAATGGCAATGTGGGGGATATAGCAACAACACGCCCACGGGCACACCTCCACGCGCAAATAACGGTGTCGGCATAATGGGTGACGGGTAGAGCAGGTGCTAGAATAACATATTGGGGCGGAGCAGCTCCATTATCAGTATTTAACGTGGTTTGGGGGGGGGGGGGGTATGGGGGGGAGTGCTCCGGAATAGGGCCCTTGGTGTCTTCCCCTTATTTCAGTATTTGGCATTTTCTATTAAGCACCAACCCACACTGTTTATTCTAGTTTACCGTCCTCCCCAACCCAATAGCTCCTTCATCACTGAGTTCTCTGACCTGCTTTCCCTATCCATGCCCAACTAGGACAGGGTGATCCTTCTCGGGGACTACAACGTCCATACCTGCTGCCCCAATAATCCGCTGGCAAGAGAATTCCTCACCCTAATACAATCTTTATTTATAATTCAGCCAACTGGCCCTACCCATGTCAAAGGTCACATCCTTGACCTTGTGATGTCTTCTGGCATGAGCATTGTCAACCTAGTAAACAACGCCTCGGAGTGGTCATCATTTTTGATATGCTGATTGCTCCGCCCCCCAGTAAATTACGGGCTCCCATTCGCTCTCGCATCATTAACCCTTCAACCTCCGCCAAATTCAGTTCTGTGTTTATCTCCTCTGCCACTCCTCCTGCCCTCTCTCACTCTACTGATAATCAGCTCAACTACTTTAACAGCATCTGCCTAACTACCCTTGACCTTGTCACTCCATTTAAAACCCGTACCAACACACCCAAAGTCACCTCACCCTGGCTCAATGATCACACCCGCGCACTTAAAAGAGAACTTAGAAAATCTGTACGGAAATGGAAAGCCACACAATTACACGTGTTCTACGAAATCATGAAAGATCTCATGAAATCGTACAATAATTCAGTTAAAGATGCCAGAGCAAATTACTTCTCCAGCCTCATTGCCAAGAACTATCAAAACTCCAGAACTCTCTTTAGGACAATTGAGCACGTCGTCGCCCCCCCCCCCCCCACCCCAATTTGCTTGCTTCCCGGGGAGTTTTTACAATTTTTTTCAAACAAAATAGATTTAATTCGATCCCAGCTGGTCACCTCACAGTCTCCTCTGCCCCCCTTCCGAGAACCAGATGCAGCCACAAGCTTCCCCATGGCCACCTTTTCCTCTTTCAACCAGATATCACTTTTAACCCTCCAGAACACAATAGCCCACATGAAGTCCACCTCATGTCCCCTAGATCTCATTCCCACCAGCCTTCTGAAGGAGATCCTACCCACCGTCAGTCCCCATATTCTATCTATAGTGAACAGCTCACTGTCCTCTGGGTCCGTTCCCACCCATTTGAAAACCGCACTAGTCACTCCCCTCCTCAAAAAAGCAAACCTTGACCCCTCCGCCATGAACAACTACAGACCTATATCCAAACTACCCTTTCTGTCCAAAGTTGTTGAAAAGGTAGTTTTCACTCAGCTACTGCCTTTTCGAGAAATTTCAGTCTGGTTTCCGTGCTCTCCATAGCACGGAAACGGCTCTCCTGAAAGTTGTCAATGACCTCCTCATGGCCGCAGATTTAGGAAACTGTTCCATCCTCGTCCTACTGGACTTGACTGCGGCCTTCAATACGATCGACCACGCGGTCCTGATCAGCCGGCTGGAAAACTGGGTGGTCATTTCAGGCACCGCCCTTGAGTGGTTTAGATCATACTTATCCGGCAGATTTGTTTCCATTGGCATCAGTGATGCAACCTCATCCTTAGCCCCCCTACATTCCGGCGTCCCCCAAGGTTCGATCCTTGGGCCCATCCTCTTCTCCCTCTATATGCTTCCCCTTGGTAACATCATCCGTAGTCACAACATCCAATTTCACTGCTATGCCGATGACACCCAATTATATCTCCCCATCACTCCAAACGACTCCTCCAGCATATCCAAACTTCACGCAAGCCTAGCTGACATCAAACTTTGGATGTGTAGCAATTGCCTACAACTGAATGATTCTAAATCCGAGGTTCTAGTATTTGGCCCGCCCCAGCAAAGAGCCCTGCTGGGTCTAAACCTGGGCTCTTTAGCTCCAAACCTGAAGCCCTCCGTAAGGAACCTGGGGGTTACCCTTGATCCTGACCTCAATTTTGAAGGCCATATAAAAAAGGTCATTCAGATCATCCTTCTACCACCTCAGAAACATCGTGAAAATCAAGCCCTTCCTATCCACCCCCGATTTAACAAAAGTAATTCATGCATTCATCTATTCACGCCTTGACTACTGTAACTCCCTATATTCCTGTCTTTCTAATAAATCAATTCAACGGTTACAACTGGTCGAGAACGCTGCCGCCCGGGTCCTGACCGGCATTAGAAAGTACGATCATATTTCACCAATTCTAGCATCCCTACATTGGCTCCCAATCGCTTTCAGAATTGATTTTAAAATTGTATTAATTACCTTTAAGGCCATCTCTGGTCTGGCCCCTTCATACATCTCCGACCTACTCGAGCCATATAAACCAGAGCGCAATTTGAGGTCCTCAGACAAAGTTCTACTCGAAATCCCATTCTCCCATAAAACAACAAAAGGTGATCGGGCCTTCGCTTTTAGAGCCCCGACTCTCTGGAATGCCCTCCCCTTAGAGATCAGGCTTGCAGAGTCTGTGCCCCGGTTCAAATCCCTCCTGAAAACCCACTTATATAGAGTTGCTTTTATTACCTAAAGACTTTTACCCATTGTGTCCTACTGTATTGTTGCATAATTATTTTTTTTTGTTGCTTTTAATGTTTTCTTATTTTTGTATTTTTGTGCTCTCCTACTGTATGGTGTATTTTATCTCTGTGAAGCACTTTGTAACTTTGTTTCAAAAGGTGCTATATAAATAAAGCTTTATTATTATTATTATTATTATTATTATTATTATTATTACCTCCAGTATTTTATCTTTAGTATGTATATTCTTCATATATATATATATGTTTTATTTTGCGGCATTTCCCTAGCCTGGCATTGCCCTGACTGATAACGTGGATTCACTCTCACGTTCCTCCCCGGTATCAGTCTGGACTTCGGCCTATAGGGAGCGAGTATGAGAAATCAGAATGATTTTGATGCTTTTCACTGTTGTATGGACAGCAGTTGAAACGCAGTCACTGATTGGCCCGATGATTTTCTGATTTCTCATACTCGCTCCCTATGGGCCGAAATCCAGACTGATACCAGGGAGGAACGTGAGAGTGAATCCACGTTATCAGTCTGGCCAATGCCAGGCTAGCATTTCCCCCTGCTCCGCTCCGCTCATATGCTCTGATTTCAAATAGTGAAATAGCCAATCTACAAGCTCACCAATTTTCATTATCAGTGTTTCATTTTAGTTTTTTTTTTCGTTCCTGGAAAATCTTTGAATGTCTTTGCAAATGTCTAAAGCAGGGGAAGGCAACCTTTTTGACATGAAGTGCCATGTTTTTATTTTCTTGATAGTCAGTGTGCCATAAACATATTATTTGTTTTTCTCTTTCTTTAACATATTTCTTTCACATCAGGACATTTAATGATCACGAGACACGGAGCAATAGCCCACCTATCTCCCACACTCCCTCCCCAGTCAGAGTTCAGAGTTTGAATGGATGTAGAATTATGTGCAGGATATAATTTGCATACAGATGTGAGGGGACTTAATTTGATTGACTACATTAAAACATATTTTTTTTATTTGAAAAGAAGAACCCTCTCTCACACTTATGCCAGTGAATACCCTCCCCTGTGCCAATGTTGGCTAAAGTTGCCTACCCCTGTCTCAACTCAAGTAAATGTACTTTGTTACTCTGACCACCACTAGGTGAGAGTGTTATGGTATTTTCCCGTCTTGAATGTTTTGGATTGTTTTGTTCCTCTGTTTAGCTTTATCTGCTCTGCTTGCTGTTGCTTTGCATTTGGGTCCACTTCCCTCTGACTCTCCATTCATACACAATAACTAGATATTCAAGGCCTGGTGGCTCAAATGGGTTAGTGCAGTGGTGCATGTCAACTCCAAATTATTATGTATTTGGCCACAGACCCCCATCTGAAACTATCTTGTGCCAGGGAACCCTGTAAAAGACTAGTTAAATTGTTTTTAAAATATTCTAAATTTTACACATTTTCAAAAAAAATTGAGTTGTGACGTTATAGTATTAGGGTTTTAGTGGTTACATTAATTTTGATGCTATATTAACACGTTTTGCTGGGGACCCCCTGGAACCCCCTCAAGGACCACTGGGCTAGTGTATGGCACTGCTCATCAAACAATCACTGTCACTGTTGACAGCATGTCACGTTATCACTTTTTTATGTCACAGTGTGAGGCAGGAAATGGTGGACCCAAACGCAGAACAGAGAGGCCGAGGCAATTACAAAGGAACTCTTAGAATGTAACCAGGATCAGACTAGTTCTCTAGGAGTAAACCAGAACACTGTAACAATCATGAAGCCTGTCTAGAATATCAAGGAGGGTTTATATACATACAGGGATAACCAGGCACAGGTGAACACAACTGACAATCAGCACAGGGATAGGCTAGGAGACTAACAGGTGGAGACAACTAATAATCACCACAGAGAGGTGAGACAGAACAGGGAACAGTAACTAAGGAACACAGGAAACACTGGGACATCACTACAAAATAAAGGCACACAAGTGTGAAATAAAATCTTTACTAAAATTAAATGTATTCTATTTATAGTGGCTCATAGGAATAGACTACGTGACAACCAGGAATAGTTTGGTGACCACCGGAGAGACGGGTGACAACCAGAATGTAGACGGTATCCGGGACAGAGTCCTGCACGGGTCCAATTTTGAGAACCCGCGCCCGCCCCGCCCGTCAATACTCAGATCCGTAGACCGACCCGTCACCCGTGATAATTTCAAAATACGAACCAGACCCGCCCCGCCCGTCAAATAAACGACCCGTTGTCCGCCCGTTTACCCGTGTAAAATGTAAATCCTATTGAAAAGTGTGTTGAAAAAGATAGCAGCCTTCAACAACAGCGCTACATTCAGTGGTCAGGTTTGTACAGAAATCAAGTGAAGACGGAGGAGCGAGCTTAAGCCACGCGCGAACGCGCATCTACGCAGCACACATGTGTCGTTGTTTACGTCATCATATACTTTTAATTTGAAGGTTTAACAGGATGTTCAATGTGTTTTTGTGAGTTAAGATAACTGACCAGCGTGCTCCATGCAGTTGTGCTGTGTTAAGTTACACAAGTTACGTTGTTTGGGCGGAAACAGTGCTCTCTGATTTTCACAATAAAATGATACCCGCCCGCGATTAGTTCAGTACCGCCCGTCCCCGTACCCGTGATCTTATCAAAGTAAAATTTTCACCCGTTTTCACCCGTCAAACGCGGGTACCCGTCGGGTATCCGCGGGTACCCGGCCCGTTGCAGGACTCTGATCCGGGAGCAGTATGGGGGGAACATTCACCAAACATTCACCAAAAATAGCCGATCTATAAGCTTGTAGATTGTAGATTGTAGATTGTAAACTGAAAACAGTTTTGGTGTTGACAGAAAAAAGCGGTCCAAGAAATGTAGGTCAGTTTTGACTGAAAATAGAGGGTTTAGTGTTAGTCATGACACAGAATGATGTTTATTCTATGCTTAATGTTTGCACAGAATCACAACATTTATTCCATCATTGCCTACATGGTGTTGTAGACATAACGTTATGGCAATACCAGGTTAGAATTCTATTATAGCTTAGAATGTCCTGGAATCAGAGTAAAGGGTAATCCTCTGGGGACATTTGATGCTTGCTCACACGAGACTCGGACAGGCGGAAACTTCTGCACAGCTTGCAGCTTGTCAGTGCAAGCAGAAAGCCAACAATGTCAAAACAATAAATAATGGCAAAATGTATAGTTTGTGTACTGTAATATAGAACCAAACCCTGACATCACCGCCGTTAGAGCCCGCTATCCCCCTATCTAAGAAGACTGTACATTTTCTCCAAACACAGACGTTATCAAATGTAACTCAATATCATAGACGACACAGAGTCACATACCTGACAGAATCGGCCAGCTGATTTGTTTATTCTTGGAACACAGTTCTTATATGAACCAATGCTAAGATGACCCTAATATAAAAAAATACTTCTGTGACCCAGGGGATAATGGAGTGATGTCAGGACTTTGATACTGACCAAGCTTTGCTCACACGAAGAATAAGCCATGCCAACAACAGTGAATTTACTAATTGAGACAACTGCACCCAAATTAGCATCAATGGGAGAAGTAAAATTTATAAATGCAAGAATATTTAACAATTTACAATCTAGACATTTTTCTTATCCAGATTGACTATCAGCGCAAAGAAAAACGTTTGTGCTTCAACGTAACTAGATTACCAGGTAAACATCAAACCTAGCATTTGCATAAACATTTGCCACATCCTGGGTCATAAGTTCTATTTTAGAAGCACAGGAAGAGACGGTTGATGACAGATAAACCACTCGCAGATAAAGAGCAAAGATAGTTGATAGTTTAAAGAGCAGCAAGTGACTGGATAGTAACAGCATCATATCAGGCAACTGTCCTGGATTCTAAAGACAGTCATGGGTCAAACAGCGATTGGCCTCATTTTGTTCTGGACTTCAGGTATGACTTTGTTTTAATTAAACTTGTTGGTTGATGGCAATGTGAAAGACACTGAGGCAGAAAGCTAAGAGAACTATTTGATGAAAACATGATGTGCAAAAACATGTACTAACTGCTGGATGTTTTCCATGTATTGTGGAACACACAGTTGCCATGGGGAGCCAGAAGGGGTGTGCGTGTGTGTGTGTGTGTGTGTGTGTGTGTGTGTGTGTGTGTGTGTGTGTGTGTGTGTGTGTGTGTGTGTGTGTGTGTGTGTGTGTGTGTGTGTGCGCGTGTGTGTGCGTGCTCACATGCGTGTGCGTGTCTGATCTTGCAAATTACTACACAGATTAGAGTCAGATTTCTTGTGCACACTGCCATAGAACTCAATCGTTGCATCTTTTCCTCAAATCAGCCTTGCAGTGGCGCTATAAAAACCCACTTAATTGTTTTGTCTTATAACTTGATTTTCTGCCGTTCTGACTTTTCTGCAGGAAAAACTCAAATGCCTGTCTATTTGCTTCTATAGGAAACCAGACATAAGTAATATTCATATTTATAATTAATGTTTTTTTGGATAGCACGTGCAGGACTTACAAAACACCAATACTTTGGAATGGGAATAGATAGGAAAAGTAACGACAGCACAAATGTTGCATTCATTCAAAATCATGTGCATTCAGTTTAGGCTTAGCAGCTCCGCTCAGTGCTTTGTGAATGCCACTGAGTGACCAAGTGAGTGACCTCAGCAATGCATGTCATACTATATGAACACATTCATACAGTATAATTACTAAGTCCATTGTCTATCTATATCTAATTGTTTTGCTTTTATGTGTCCAAAATGCAAGTTTGCGTTGTGATATTAATTTGATCATATATATATATATATATATATATATATATATATATATATATATATATATATATATATATATATATATATATATATATATATATATATATATATAATGGGCTTATATATTATAAGCCCATTCAAATAATAATAATTTTAAACTCCCTTTAAGCATGTTAGACTCATTTAAATCTAATTTCCCTGCTTCTGGTGACTGATTGTGTCCGTCTAATTAATGTTAGACTCACTTTTCTCTTTTTTTTCCACAATAAATTAAAAAACAAAATAATAATACAAATAACAATAATAAATATAGCTGCAAGCAGCGATAAGCGGGGCCAGGGAATAGAGAGAGAGAGAGAGAGAGAGAGAGAGAGAGAGAGAGAGAGAGAGAGAGAGAGAGAGAAAGATAGAGAGAGAGAGAGAGAGAGACGGAATAGATTGAAGAGAGAGAGAGATAAACAGAATACATTGAAGAGAAAGAGAGAGAGAGAAACAGAATAGATTGAAGAGAAAGAGAGAGAGATAGAGAGAGAGAGAGAGACGGAATAGATTGAAGAGAGAGAGAGACGGAATAGATTGAAGAGAGAGAGAGAGAGACGGAATAGATTGAAGAGAGAGAGAGATAAACGGAATAGATTGAAGAGAAAGAGAGCGAGAGAAACGGAATAGATTGAAGAGAAAGAGAGAGAGAGAGAGAAACAGAATAGATTGAAGAGAAAGAGAGAGAGAGAGAGAGAGAATCGGAATAGATTGAAGAGAGAGAGAGAGAGAGAGAGAGAGAGAGAGAGAGAGAGAGAGAGAGAAACGGAATAGATTGAAGAGAAAGAGAGAGAGAGACTTGGAAAAGGAATAGATTGAAGAGAGAGAGAGAGACATGGAAACGGAATAGATTGAAGAGAGAGATAGCGAGAGAGACATGGAAACGGAATAGATTGAAGAGAGAGAGAGAGACATGGAAATATAATAGACTGAAGAGAGAGAGAGATGGAAGCAGAACGGATTGAATGGACATCTCAACCTATTGCCATTAACAGGAATCGAACCCTCAACCTTTGGATTAACAGGCTGCAACACTACCTATAGTGCTATAGCTTTGTACAGATTGAGGTTGTCTGTTGAAGATAAAAGTGAACCAGTGAAAGCAGCCGACCTATAAGCTCAGAAACACGTTGCTATCTGAAAAGTTGTGAGATTGTAGATCGGAGAGAGAGAGAGAGAGACATGGAAACGGAATAGATAAGGATAATTCCTTTAACAGGTCCGTTCATGAAAGTCCTTGCGGTCTTGTTTCCAATGAGGGCCTGTGAGCAATTAGGGGTTAAGAGTCTTGCTCAGGGACAAATGTCATTTGCTGGCCTGGCCTGGAATCATACCTGGGGCAACTAGGGCCTCTGGCTCCCTAGGCTGGCTCACTAACCACTGAGCTATGGCCGCCCCTCAAAAGAGAGAGAGAGAGAGAGAGAGACATGGAAACGGAATAGATTGAATGGACATCTCAACCTATTGCCATTAACAAGAATCAAACCCTCAACCTTCGGATTGACAGGCTGCAACACTACCTATAGTGCTATAGCTTTGTCCAGGCTAAGGTTGTCTGTTGAATATAAAAGTGAACCAGTGAAAGCAGTCGATCTACAAGCTCAGAAACACGTTGCTATCTGAAAAGTTTTGAGATTGTAGATCGGCTATTTTCAGAATGAAGTATGTCATACATTGCAAAAACATACCTTCTCAGATAAGCATTTCATGTTATCTTTATCAATTGCATATGTATTCATTAATACAGTGTTGTTGTTTGCAATGCACTTTAAATGAAGTCTCCACCAAGTGAGGCTTGAACCGGCAACCTTGCTGTTGTGAAACATTCACGTAAGCGGGAAGCCATTGGACCAACAGACCTGGTCCAGTGAAAACGGAGGTCAAACAGATGATACCATTTCACGCAAATAACTGAAAAATCCTGGGTTTAAGTGTTTTTCAAACTGCTCAAAATTGCGGACAATCTAAGGGCGGAGAGAGAGACATGGAAACGGAATAGATTGAAGAGAGAGAGACATGGAAACATAATAGATTGAAGAGAGAGAAAGATGGAAGCAGAATGGATTGATTGGACGTCTCAACCTTTTGCCATTAACAGGAATCGATCGCTCAACCTTCGGATTGACAGGCTGCAACACTACCTATAGTGCTATAGCTTTGTCTAGGCTGAGGTTGTCTGTTGAAGATAAAATTGAACCAGTGAAAGTATTCGATCTACAAGCTCAGAAACACGTTGCTATCTGAAAAGTTTTGATATTGTAGATCAGCTATTTTCAGAATGAAGTATGTCATACATTGAAAAGACATACTCTCAAATAAGCATTTCAGGTTATCTTTAACAATTGCACTTGCATTAATTGACACAAGTAAGACGCGCGAACGCTGGAAGCGAACGCAGATTGACTGAGGCTGCTATATTTCAACCACACTGTAGTAGTGCACTCTGCCGCACTCTGCCGGCTGTATACAGGCAGTGCAGCTGCTGGCATTTCAGCACGGAGTTTCGAGTCACATGGGGGCGCGAGCCAATGAGAGCGTGAACACACGCTGTATACAGGCAGTGCAGCTGCTGGCATTTCAGCACAGAGTTTCGAGTCACATGGGGGCGCGAGCCAATGAGAGCGTGAACACACACGGAAAGACCATAAATAAGGGACAGACACACACACACACACACAACCCAAGCACGGTGATACAGTAAGCTCCACTTGGTCGGAGGCCTCCTTCCGCGTTCGCAACAATCATGTTGTGTGCAATGCAACTTAAATGAAGTCTGCATCAAGTGAGGCTTGAACTGGCAGCCTTCAGGTTTTAAGGCACACACTTAAGCGAGAAGCCATTGGAACAACAGACCTGACCTGGTGAATGAGAGAGAGAGAGAGAGAGAGAGAGAGAGAGAGAGAGAGAGAGAGAGAGAGAGAGAGAGAGAGAGAGAGAGAGAGAGAGAGAGAGAGAGAGAGAGAGAGAGAGAGAGAAAAACTGAATAGATTGAAGAGAGAGAGAGAGAGAGAGAGAGAGAGAGAGACATGGAAACGGAATAGATTGAAGAGAGAGAGACACGGAAACATAATAGATTGAAGAGAGAGAGAGATGGAAGCAGAATGGATTGATTGGACATCTCAACCTATTGCCATTAACAGGAATCGAACCATCAACCTTCGAATTGACAGGCTGCAACACTACCTATAGTGCTATAGCTTTGTCCAGGCTGAGGTTGTCTGTTGAAGATAAAAGTGAACCAGTGAAAGCAGCCGATCTACAAGCTCAGAAAGAACGTTGCTATCTGAAAGGTTTTGAGATTGTAGATCGGCTATTTTCAGAATGAAGTATGTCATACATACTTCATACCCTCTCAAATAAGCATTTCAGGTTATCTTTATCAATTGCATATGTATTAATTGACACAATTACTGGTAGTGTCTGTTGATATTTATAAGTATTTCCGTCCATTATGAACCAAGCCTCTGTGTCCCGAACTACTCTAGATCACTGGTTCACAAACCATTTACCAATAAAGGCATTTTTGTGTCTCCTCGGAACGAAAACTAGTGAAAGTAGCCGATCTACAAGCTCACAAAACGTTGCTATCTGAAAAGTTGTGAGATTGTAGATCGGCTATTTTCACAATGAAGTTTGTCATACATTGCAAAAACATACTCTCTCCAAGAAGCATTTCATGTTACCTTTAACAGTTGCACATGCATTAATTGAGAGAGAGAGACAGACATGGAAACATAATAGATTGAAGAGAGAGAGAGATGGAAGCAGAATGGATTGATTGGACATCTCAACCTATTGCCATTAACAGGAATCGAACCCTCAACCTTCGGATTGACAGGCTGCAACACTACCTATAGTGCTATAGCTTTGACCAGGCTGAGGTTGTCTGTTGAAGATAAAAACTGAACCAGTGAAAGCAGCCGATCTACAAGCTCAGAAACACGTTGCTATCTGAAAAGTTTTGAGATTGTAGATCGGCTATTTTCAGAATGAAGTATGTCATACATTGCAAAAACATACCTTCTCAGATAAGCATTTAATGTTATCTTTATCAATTGCATATGTATTCATTAATACAGTCTTGTTGTTTGCAATGCACTTTATATGAAGTCTCCACCAAGTGAGGCTTGAACCGGCAACCTTGATGTTATGAAACATTCACTTAAGCGGGAAGCCATTGGACCAACAGACCTGATCCACTGAAAACGGAGGTCAGACAGATGATACCATTTCACGCAAATAACTGAAAAATCCTGGGTTTAAGTGTTTTTCAAACTGCTCAAAATTGCGGACAATCTAAGGGCGGAGAGAGAGACATGGAAACGGAATAGATTGAAGAGAGAGAGACATGGAAACAATAGATTGAAGAGAGAGAAAGATGGAAGCAGAATGGATTGATTGGACGTGTCAACCTATTGCCATTAACAGGAATCAAACCCTCAACCTTAGGATTGACAGGCTGCAACACTACCTATAGTGCTATAGCTTTGACCAGGCTGAGGTTGTCTGTTGAAGATAAAACTGAACCAGTGAAAGCAGCCGATCTACAAGCTCAGAAACACGTTGCTATCTGAAAAGTTGAGATTGTAGATCGGCTATTTTCAGAATGAAGTATGTCATACATTGCAAAAACAGACCTTCTCAGATAAGCATTTCATGTTATCTTTATCAATTGCATATGTATTCATTAATACAGTCTTGTAGTTTGCAATGCACTTTAAATGAAGTCTCCACCAAGTGAGGCTTGAACCGGCAACCTTGATGTTGTGAAACATTCACTTAAGCGGGAAGCCATTGGACCAACAGACCTGATACAGTGAAAACGGAGGTCAGACAGATGATACCATTTCACGCAAATAACTGAAAAATACTGGGTTTAAGTGTTTTTCAAACTGCTCAAAATTGCGAACAATCTAAGGGCGGAGAGAGAGACATGGAAACAGAATAGATTGAAGAGAGAGAGACATGGAAACAATAGATTGAAGAGAGAGAAGGATGGAAGCAGAATGGATTGATTGGACGTGTCAACCTATTGCCATTAACAGGAATCGAACCCTCAACCTTCGGATTGACGGGCTGCAACATTACCTATAGTGCTATAGCTTTGTCCAGGCTGAGGTTGTCTGTTGAAGATAAAACTGAACCAGTGAAAGCAGCCGATCTACAAACTCAGAAACACGTTGCTATCTGAAAAGTTTTGAGATTGTAGATCGGCTATTTTCAGAATGAAGTATGTCATACATTGCAAAAACATACCCTCTCAAATAAGTATTTCAGGTTATGTTTAACAATTGCACATGTATTAATTGACACAATCATGTTGTGTGCAATGCAACTTTAATGAAGTCCGCATCAAGTGAGGCTTGAACTGGCAACCTTCAGGTTGTGAGGCACAGGTTTAAGGGAGAAGCCATTGGACCAACAGACAAGAACCTGTGAAAAAGGAGATCACACAGATGATACAGTTTCACGCAAATAGCTGAAAAATCCTGGGTTTAAGTGTTTTTCAAACTGCTCAAAATTGCGGACAATCTAAGGGGGGAGCTTACTGGTCAACGTGATACATGTGTTCCTCATGAGTCAAGGCACATGTGTAAGCAGGTTTAATGGCTGTCGGCCAAACGAGGCATGACTTTTGCCTGTTTAAAGTTTGCACTTTCAAAAAATCGCTATAGCGCCCCCCTTTGACCAATTGGAGTAAGATTGGTTTCAGTAATATTTGGAATGACCCTCAACATTAACGCAAAGTTTCAAAGAAATGTGAGTCTGCATGTATGTGTTAGGGGCAGATGAATAATTGTCATAAAACTGCAATATTCATTGGCTCATTAAAGCTTCATTTTTTCACTTATGGAAAATCTGCTGCATCGTTGAGTCGGCATAGGTCCAAAGTTCATGTGTAAAACGTTTCGTGCAGATTACTCAAAAATCCCAGGAGGAGATAGGTTTTAACTGTTTTTCATATAATTCAAAATGGTGGGAGATCTAAAGGTCAGAGGTCAAAAGTCAGAGGGTTAAAGTTGTTCATCATGAGTAGACGCATGTGTGTATTGAAGTTTTATGGCTGTAGGTCAAACAGGGCATGAGTTGTACCTGTTCAAAGTTGGCATTTTCAATTGAGTGCTATAGCGCCACCTTTTGACGAAAGATTGTGAGATTTATTTCTTGATAGTTTTTCATGACCATCTACCATATGGCCGAGTTTCGTAAAAAGCGACAGCACGGTTCAGCCAGAACTGCGAAAAGTGGCGGAAACAGAAGAATACGTACAATAATAAGACAGGTCCAGAGCTGAGCTCTGGCCCCGTAATAAAAACATGCTGCGCGACCCGTGCGACCCGTGCGTTCGCAGTTATTGGGCGGATTGTGACCGTTTTTGGGCGTTTTTTTGTTACTTTATTTCGGTTTTAGGCTTAGGTTAGGCTTATGTTATTTGATTAAAAAAAATATATGTATATATATTTTTTTAATACAATTCTTTATACATAAATAGGTTATAGACCGCCGAAGTCTGACGTCATTTACACATCCTTTGTTTGTCTACCTGGTTCGCAGTTTTCCACCCCCGTTCTGAATCCCATAGACGTATTTAATATCGCGTCAAATAAGAACTGTGTTCCAAAAATAAACAAATGACCCCGGCGTGTTGACTCTTATGGATATGAAGCATCAACTGACGGTGAGAAAACGCTAATGTTACTTCCGCCGAATTAGTTACATTTTCGCCAGAAACAGACTGTATCAAATATAAGTGACTGACTATCATAAACGATACAGAACCCCCTCCCTGACAATAACGCCGACACGCGGTGTTTATTTTTGGACCACAATTCTTATATGAGACGATTCTAAGATGACCCAATGTTATTCTCCATAGAGAAATTACTTCCGCAAACCTGGGGATGAACGAGTCACGTCAGGACTTCGGTGCTCTATTTAGTAACTAAATATAGACTTATTTCTCATCTACAGGTGGTATTTTACATTTTAGATTTCAAAATGCGCTCCTGTTCAAACGGCCTGTTTTTGTCACGGCCAAACAGGCACACCAGCTGAGACTTGAGTGACAGGTTCCTTGGACACGCCCAATTATTGATACAAAAGCTACTCCTACAGTACTTTCGCTTTTTTTATGTTCAGCTTTTTTTGGTGTGTAGCCTACGCCTACTTCCTTTTATTGAAAGCACATTTTGACCAAATGTGGTGCGCTTAGTCGTCGCTGTCAGGTGGAAACCTTGCATGTCCAAAACGGTTACTTTTCAGGAAATGTTTCTTTTTTTTAAACCTTCCAATTGATACAATGTAGTACTTAATTTCTAGTCACAAGCTCTTTTTAATACTTTTCATTGGTTCAGTAAAATAACTTTTGAAACGTTTGCTCCTTTTATATTTGTATTGCGAAATAGAGCATTAATTTACAAAAAAAATAATAATAATAAAAGCTGAAACATGGAGATACGAGGTTTCCGCCCAACAGGAAGGATATGACTCACCATAGGGTGCTATAGGGTGATGTGAGCTCCCCATGAGCAGAGTTTGAACAGGACACTTCTCTGACTCACGTCAACACTAAAACAGGTAATTTATACATATATATATATTTTTTAATCTAGAGTCTAGATTAAAAAATCACACCCTGTGTGAAGTGGGCGGTGTCTTGCTAGCTAATCACAATACTGAATGGAGTCAACCAATCATGTACAAAAAATAAATACATTTATTGAAACACTCTTTAGGATGGAAGAAACCATAACTTGAAAAAAACCAATTTATGTTTTTTTTCAAGTTATGGTTTCTTATATAGGGCTATGCACATGTGTCATGTGACACTGGCCAATCACAGTCCTGAATAGACTGTGATTGGCCAATCACGGTGCAGGGTTAGGCGGGGTACATTTTTGTACATTTTTGGCCAATGCACATTCCTGCATATTGTACAAATATCCAAACCTCACTTATAGGGGCGGTTTCACCGCCCAAAAAAAAAAAAAAAAATTACCTGTTTTAAAGTATCTATAGATGGTCTAGATTCTAGACCATCTAGGAATGGTTGCTATGGGAATATAAAGCTATTTAACACGTATTTTAACATAAATTAATATATTGCTAATATATCCACTAAACAGTTACTCAGCTATATTACACTCACTGCTCATGTTACACAAATGGGAAATGAAAATCTGTGTCCTACAGATTAAATTCTTTTTTTAATGTGATAAATATCATAAACTTGTTTTTTGATAATATCATATCGTGAATATTTGTTAGATGTCTATATAGTTTTTTTGGCCATTATAAATGGTTATGGAGTCTTACTGAGCCCTAGAGGATAATAATACATCTTGTGATAAAACAAAGCATGTACTTTTGTTTTGTTATTTTAGGTTTCACTGCTGTCTATCCCAATGTAACCATGGATCTGTCTGGTGGAAATGGCTCTGACTACAAGGATGAACATGCTGAACTCAACAAATCCCTCAAGGTCGTGTCTCTCGTCATTTACAGCCTGGTCTTTGTGTTCGGCTTGCTGGGGAACGGTGTTGTCATCTGGGTGACGGGCTTCAAAATGAAGAAAACCATCAACACCGTTTGGTACCTCAACCTCGCCGTGGCCGACTTCCTCTTCACGACCTCTCTGCCCCTGACCATCACAAAAAGAGCTATGGACGAACACTGGCCTTTTGGTCAATTCATGTGCAAGCTGAACTTTACCGTTCTCTACCTGAACATGTTTGCCAGCGTCTACATTCTGATGGTCATCAGTGTTGACAGATGTGTTTGCGTGGTGTGGCCAGTGTAGGCCAAGAACCAGCGCAGCGTCAGAAAGGCGTCGTGCGTGAGTCTGGGTGTCTGGGTAATGGCCTTGGCTCTCAGTCCCCCTTACTTCATCTATAACGACACGTGGCCCGATAAGGGCATCATCATGTGCGACTACAACTTTGCAGATGACTCCACGCCCGCAATGATTCAGCTATTGAAGTTTCGCCTTCAGGCCATGATCGTTACTCGCTTCCTCATGGCATTCGTGGTCCCTTTCACCGTCATCGTTTCCTGCTATTCACTCATTATCTACCGGATCAGGAAAAGTCACTCGCTGGCCAGCCACTCAGGCCGCTCCTTCAAAATCATAGCAGTTGTTATCATCACATTCTTCCTGTGCTGGGCTCCCCTTCACGTCATGGTACAAATTCAGTTCATGGCGGCTGAGCCTAATGGAACGCTGGACCATGTGATCACCATCGGGTTTCCCATAGTTTTCTGCCTGGCGTACATCAACAGCTGCCTGAACCCGCTGTTGTACGTGTTCATGGGTCAGGATCTCAAGCATGAAGTTCGCAAGTCTCTCCTAAAAGTGCTGGAGAACGCCTTCGCCGAAGAGGTGCCTCAACCCAGCACTTGCACAAACTCAGGTCAAGAGACTGCCTCTTTGAATTTATTTTAATATGTGCAACTGTAAATGGCTTTTTTTCCTCTGCATTGCATCCGCCAAGATTGAAACCATGATGAAAAATGTCCATGTTGGAATTAGAGTTTTAAAAACAGGCATATTAATTGTTAATGTTAGATTTGTTTCTACCTGCTTCTCCCCATCCTTTTCTTCTTCTCTCATTTGAAAATCTTTTTTACATGATGTTGTTGATTGATGCCAACAACAAAATGATGGCGCTTACACTAAAATGAATTCTGCACACTTCTTTACCTGTATACCAGTGATGGGACAATAAAGTTAATGCTTGATTCTCTTGATTGAGGTGTGATTTTGTAATTGTACACAGTCACAACAAACACATTTGAATTTGTGTTTGTTTGTTTTGGCCATTGGATTGCTGTCAGAAATAATGAAGCTGCCGGGGAAATAGTTTGGAGCTACAGTGCAAATGTGTTCTTTATCATGAGAGGCATAGTTGTATGAATGTCATGCCAGTATAGGTCAAACAGGGCATTAGTTGTGCCTGTTTGAAGTTTGTATTTTTCAATTGAAGAAGGAATTACTTAAGTACAAAGAGTGAAATGTTGTATATTAAGTAAGAGAATAAATAATATAATAATACAAATATCTAAGGTTATTAATAAGCCCAGGTGTGTGTGTGTGTGTGTGTGTGTGTGTGTGTGTGTGTGTGTGTGTGTGTGTGTGTGTGTGTGTGTGTGTGTGTGTGTGTGTGTGTGTGTGTGTGTGTGTGTGGGTGTGTGCGTGCGTGCGTGCGTGCGTGCGTGTGCGTGCATGTGTGCGCTTGCATGCGTGCGTGTGTGTGTGTGTGTGTGTGTGTGTGTGTGTGTGTGTGTGTGTGTGTGTGTGTGTGTGTCACCGGTACGTTAACACATCTATGAACCCAAATAAAAGTAATGAGCAACATGAAACGTGCCACTAAGATCCATTCTTCTGCCTGTCAGAAGTACAGACATCTGAACATTGTGATTGTCAGATGTACAGACATCTGTAGGATACCAGGACTACCTTTACTCTTTTCATACAATGTTCGGAACAAGGTAAGAATTGGGCATTTGTGCTGCAGGATCTTACAGATGTGGGACCAACTCGAATCATACTATTTCAACCACCGTTTGGGGTAGGCTATAGGACAGGTGGGCGGCCCTAGCCCTGTCCTAGTAGAATAGTGTAATAGTAGTATAGTCCCCACTCCGTTGGGTGTATTTTTGTCACTGTATATGTGCACATTATAGGTGGGTGTTAAGCTATCTGGTATATTTGCACCCCGCTTGAAAGGGACGGTACAATCTATAAGAGGTTTTAACTGGGTTTCACAATGACCACAACTTTTTCTTCTTTTTACTCTTCTTTACTTTACCTTGTTCCACAGTGGGGACTGGAACAGAATAGGACAGGATAGGAGGAAGCAAAGGGACTGGGTCAGGGACAGTTTGACGTTGAGGTGCCAACCAGAATCAGAATCATCTTTATTGTCACAACCCACTCACGTTTACAGGTGTAAAACAGTGGGTGAAATTTGTTTTTGTGCAAGCTCCATCGTTCTGATTGTTTACAGAAAAGAGAAAGAAGAGATAGAAGAGGGTATACTTTTTTTAATAGAACGACTTTATGCGTGTTGGCGGGCAAGTGGACTATCTAATAGAACGACTTTATGCGTGTATGGCAGGAAATTAGTTTAGTGTGGCGGATTACAATAAGTGTTTTGCCATTGGCATGGCAGGTACACTTAATTACGCTACAGTTCAACCGATGGTCACGTTCACAGACCCTGTATACCACGATACCCCCCAACAGGTATCGTTCCCAACAGGCATCGTTCCCAACAAGCATCGTTCCCAACAGGCCTACTGTAATGTTCATGTAATGTTACTCAGACTGACCATCAATGGAGAAAATCACGTTGACCTTCCCAAGTCTGTGACTCTAGTGGTCTCTGTTTTGCGATTCCATGCAGTCTGCTTTGTAGACAGTATATGAGACGAGCTTGTTACAATCTCTACAAACATGCTCACTAGTGTAAAATACAATTTGTGTGATGTTAAATCATTTATTATGAGAGACCACTTGAGTGTTTTATTGTTTTGTGGGTCATTCACAAACATTCATTATTTTTGTTCTATTAAATCTCAAGATTTAGCAGTTTGTCGATCATTCTGCACAAGCAGCACATTGTGAACAAGGCATTAAACAACAACAAAACAATAATATTATCGCACTGTCCGTTTATTTGATCAAATTAATGACAAATGATGAACAACATAATATAACAATGAAGAAAAACAGTGTTGTCTCACTGACCCAGCATACTCACACACACACACACACACACACACACACACACACACACACACACACACACACACACACACACACACACACACACACACACACACACACACACACACACACACACACACACACAGACATGTAAAGCACATAATCAATCACTAACTATGTTAAATGGAAAATAAAATGAAATAAAAAGCTTAAAACTTCTGAGAAATACATACAGTACATAAGTTCTACACAGTTTTAAGAATACAGATTATGTTATTAATCTACATGCAACATGGTATTAAACTGGACCAGCTGGCTGTTAGATTCCCCTTTAACTATACTGTATAATACAAATATGAATATACATTGTATTAGTGCATGTTGGGTAGAATTGAAAGGCAGGCCAACCGCACACACTACCACATGCGAACACAGCCATCATGTAGCTGTGCCAACAAACCAGCTAACTTATACATTGTGAAAATGATGATTTCAGCAACCAACTCTTTCACAGATCCAGTGGAAACTGCGAGAACAGTATGCATCGATCCATCCTCTAGGGTTAACCTCATTATCAAACAGAACACAGTCTTGTGTGCCATGAGTAGCATCCCATCTGTTGTTAGGCTCACCAGGGCGCCAGTACCTGGAGAAGTACGTAGGGACATTGAATGTGTTCATTACAATACCTTTACAAGGATGTTTTTTTCGTTGTGTTGTTGTTGTTTTTTATCACAAACTCAAATTATATTCTATATATAGATGCCAATTAACTGTGAAGTGAAGTTGACAACAGACGTAATGTCTTATTGACAGTGTAGTAGGCATGTTATATAACATGTAATAACATTTAGGTAAAAATTTACTGAAATTAAATTTGTGAAATATTATTGAAAATGTGTGTTGAAATGAACAAGAGAAGAATGAAGGTAAGACGATAAGTCTTACGTTGGCGTGGTCAGCGGCGTTCCATCCACCCATTTATATTGTCCTTTGTCTCGGTCAGTCAAACCCAGCCACACCATCTGATATAGATTTTCAACAAAATCCTGGACAGAGAAGCTGCTGGTTACTGATGTACATGAACTGTATAAGATCATAGATATATTGTACACTTTCATACCTGTTCTTCTTTGCTGTTTATGACAATCAGGTCTGATTGCCTGTCTCTACACCACTGTCTGCTATTGTCCCAGGTTGTCTTCCCAGTAGAGATGTAATAACAACTGCTGCCAATTTTCTGCCATCTGGGTGAGTCTAACAAAAGAATAAAGTTAGCCCCTGTTCTTTTATTTGCTCAACTTAATGATAAATGATGAACAACATGATATAACAATGAAGACAAACAGTGATGTCTCACTGACCAGTCAAGTTGTTATGTCTGGTCAGTAAATGGTCAAAACTTGTTTGCAAATGGTTGTAATTGTTCAGTAGTTGGTCTCTCTCCACCAGGTTCGAGTGATCTGTATAGGAACGATACAAAAAGGAATATCCGCTATTCAAATACACTTATAGTACATTTTATTACGACACATAATAAAACTTTATATTTTATTGGGTATCATGTTAGTGTATTGAAAACAACACTTGCTTGATCATCACATTAAACATTGTAATTTAAAAATAATACATCGTTAATGAAACATGACTTACAGAGATAGACCAGGAGAGCAATGTTGAGGAGAGCTAGAACAGCACAAAGCAATCCAACACTGACTCCAACCCGCCTGTACCGTCTTATGTCTGGAACACACACACACACACACACACACACACACACACACACACACACACACACACACACACACACACACACACACACACACACACACACACACACACACACACACACACACACACACACACACACACAGAGTAAGAAGAGGAGGGAGGTCAGTTAAACTCTTTTAACTGCATGTTTATACAATTCAAGTGTTCATTCTTATGATGTTTATCTATTTAGTTATATATCTTACCAGACTGTGGTGTCTTCTCTAGATCTTTCTCCTGTGCTGTATCAACATACTCAAGCTCAAGGTGCTCATAATGTCCATTTACATCCATTTCTACCTTTGTGCTGTTAATTCTTATCGCAAGTGTTTGCTATTGGCCACCTCTTCACAAGACACTGAGCAAAAGAAGAGTGCAGTCTTTCTTTTATGGCTTCGATTACCTTTCTCTTTTTGGTTTGTTCCACCCTCATAATAAAAAAATAAACGCTTTCTTACAGGAAGCATTAATACAAATGCTTCAGCATCAGCATATTTTCTTTGTGAAATGGCACAGCGGAGCATAAGAGTGGTCTAGTTGTGTCTGGAGAAGTAGGAATACAATTTTTGAGTTGTCATAAAGGAACAATACCTGTGTAAAGATGTTTTAGAAACATTGACATGTTCTCTGTACCTGTTCTTACCTTATTGCACATAATTGTATTGTTGTAATGCTGATGTTGCTATTGCTTTTATAATCCTTCATGAAGCTTATTATCCGGGCTTTAATAAAGTTATTGCTGTGTTGACTGAAGGGTGATTAACAGACATTGTTCTTCATTGAAGTGTAATAAAGGGATTAATACATTTATTAAATTAACAACATCTATTCAGGCATGGGAGTTTTTTACAAATCATGCATGTTTGTAGCTGCTATCCAATATGAGCAACTAAGTTCAAAGCTTTGACCATTCTACACAGGCTATATGCATTTTCTAATTTGACCTCTGTCATGATGTCATGGTGAGGCCAACCGGTTCTTCTCAGTGGCTGGAGCAATTGATCTGAATTTGCACACAGCCATTGACCATTACCATCTGAACGCAACTGTGAAGCCCATTTTTCGATACCACAAAATCTCAGCTGTTTATTAGCGTTTTTGTGTAAAACACTGTTGCCATGGTTACGGGGCTGCCCAGCTATGGGACGAACTGCCTCCCGGGTTGCCAGATCATGTGCGCATATCCCCCCATGGATGTGTCGACCGGGTATGGACTAGTATAATGGATTATCATAAACATACAGTAAACATAATGCTATATTATGCTATATAGTCATATTATCATGGAGCACCACACTTTAGAGCTTTAATCGGGCCTAAATATTTGAGCCCGGCTCGACCCAGCCCGACAGAACTTCAAGCCCAGCCCGACCCAAAGCCCGATACATAATTGACACATTGGGCCCAGCCCAGCCCGTAGCCCGTAATTTTTCTAAACGAGCTTAATTGCTGCATGCAGCCTTTTTTCTCATAAAATCTTGGTAATTCGTTAAGAACAGGAGTCATTCACCCTTTTCCAACAGTCTGTTAGAAAAAAAGAATATGCTACAAATTAATTAATATACGCATTTATTTGTATAAAAAAAAGAAATTGCATTTTGTTGCCTAGCCCAGCCCGACCCAAAGCCCGACAAATACGTGACTAATTGGACCCGGCCCAGCCCGTGCTGACGGGCCGGGTCGGGTCCCGTCGGGTTCGGGCAAAAATCTTAAGCTCTACCACACTTGCCTTTTACTGCTTGTACATGTAGTGACAAATAAACCTTCTTGACTCTTGAATCCTCTTTAACTAACAAGATGAGAATAGGTATTGAGAATGTGTTCGGAAAGAGACGGCATGAGAAAAAAGGCATACAATGTCCATGCAGAATGTGACAGTATTTATTTTGTGTGTGTGGAAGTGGAAAATGTACAGTACTTATCGACTCAACTGCACAGCGATGGCCGAAATCTCAACAAGTAATATTGTATGAATGTTTTTATTATTGATTTTATTGTCTCTGCTACCCACCACCCTACACCCCTGAAACACATGGCAGGACCACTGGAGATATTGTTATCTCCGCCAGGCCGAAAGGCATGGCGAGAGAGTATGTTTTACCCCCTGTCCGTCCGTCCGTCCGTCCGTGTGTGTGTGTGTCCGTGTGTCATTCTGTCATTTTGTGTACAGCTAATCTCTGGCACCGTTGGCTTGATCGCAGCGAAACTGTGCACACACACTCCCTGGATGCCAGAGCAGAACCTCTGCTCCAAATCTTTCACATGGGCCTTTTATAGCGCCACCAGGAGGCCGATTTGTGCAAAACACATTTTTGGACAGTACTCCTACAGATTTTGGCCAAAAATCCCGCAAATCGCTAGATAGTATCTCTATAGTCATTAAAAGAAACGTCTCATTTCAGATTTTTCATATTCCATCCTGATTGGCAAACATTGACTTTCAAAGTTTGCAGGAGTACTCCGTTTTGAACAAAATGCCTCAAATCATGAACACAGCATGCAATTTCCGTGAAATTTTGCAAACACATTCCCATTAGGCCGAGGAAGAAATGCCATTTGAAAATGTTCAAATCAGCCTCATGGTGGCGCTGTAACAGGCCAATTTGTGTTTTTACCTATAACTGCACCGATCAGTGTAAAACTTTGTATGCACACTCTCTAGAGGCCAAGGAAAAACCTTTGCCCTGCATTTTTCACATTTGCCTTTTATAGTGCCACCAGGAGGCAGACTTATGTAAAACAATTTTTGTCTCCGCCGGAGGCGGAGAGTATGTTTTCGCTTCGTCCCGCCGTGTGTTCACCTCCCCCCTAGCCAAGCTAACATTGGTCAAGCTCCACGTGACACGTGTCAATATGTTGACACCAATGCCTTTGATTGGCTAGAGGGACGCATGACCAAATAAAATCCTATAAATAGGTGTGTCACTTCAAAAAGTCATTTATGTTTTTTGAAGTGAGGTAAGACAGGATCAATCAGTCTTGATTGGAACAGTACCTTCCAGTACAAATCACCCGTCCGTGCGTGTGTGTGTGTCCCTCTGAGAACACCTAACATTGGTCAAGCAAAGGCGCAGAAGGCCAAAGCTAAGAAAGCATACTCATCTACAACAGTAACACAGAAGAGGACTATAGAGTTGAATTGATCCCACAACAAGGCCGAAGTCTTAATACTGTAACAATTGGCCACCTTGATCAAATACATTATGTAGCACTAGAGAAAACTGACATAGATCAAACACACCAATCAAAGATTAAAGAGATAGCAGCATGGCCTACTGCCAGGACCCTACTAATAGCAATCAAGGGGTTGGGTTTATATTGGCTCCACACTTTGGGAGGGAGGGGAGGGCCTGGGTCTCTGGTGCCGTTATGAAGTCTCTGCACCCTGCATTCTGTACTCATGCCATCCACCGCACGCCCCAGGGTCCATTTAATTAAGCCCTACTGTACATTATGTAGCACTAGAGAAAACTGACATAGATCAAACACACCAATCAACTGCTGAAACTGTTCAAGACAATGAAGATGAAGAAGACAGACAAGCATTTGAACAAACCAGTCAATTACGAGGACTCCCATATGACACATTGCTTCAAGAAGATTTTTTTTAGATGCAGACACTACATATTCAGTCGCCCCTGCAGAACACCAAAAACCACGCGCATTCTACCAAGACGACCCGTTCTACCAAGACGACCCGTGCTATTAAAATAGCACGGGTCTGCTGGCGGAGACTTGTGCTCCGTGGAGCACATTTTCTAGTTTTGATATTAAGCCTTCAGATTTGATCCAAATTTCACGCAAATCGGTACACATGATCAGTCATGTGATCAAGACGGATCTGTTTGATTTTTCATATTCCATCCTGATTGGCTAACATTGACATGTAATGTTTGCAGGAGTGGCCCGTTTTGAACGCAGCGTCCGATTGCGGTAAAACTTTGAATGCACATTTGCACTACGTTGAGGAACAAATGCCACCCTTTTAACATTGGCCTGTTATAGCTCCACCAGCAGGTCAAATTTAGCAAAACACATTTTTAGAAGAAAATGCCTCAAATCATGCATGCAGTGTCCAATTGCTGTGTACGGCCTAGGAATAAATGGCACCCTTTTCACATTGGCCTATTATAGCGCCACCAGGAGGCCAAAATAACCTACCTGACCTGGCGGAGACCTGTGCCCCGAGGAGCACTTTTTCTAGTTCTCAATCTTTTTTTTTTGCAAACTTTACTTCTGAACTCTTGATGCTCCTAACATGACAACATCACTTGGCAACCAACTTTTCTATATACCATGAACCTCCCATATGGAAGCAAGCATGCCGTGTTTAGCTTGTGCTACGACAATCCAGAGCTATCTACATAAGCATGCAGAGTTAGCTTGTGCTACAACCAATTTGATAGCTTTACGCATGGGAAGCAAAACATGCTGTGTTTAGCTTGTGCTACCAACAATCCAAGCTTCCACATGAGAAGCAAACATGCTGAATTAGCTTGTGCTACGAACAATCCAAGCTTCCACGTGGGAAGCAAACCATGCTATGCTAGCCTGTGCTACAAACGATCCAGAGCTATCCACGTAGCAAGGCATGCTGAGATAGCTTTTGCTAACAATTCGGCCTCCACGTAGGCAAACATGCTGTGCTAGCCTGTGCTATAACAATCTAAAGCTTCCACATAAGAAGCAAACATGCTGACTAGCCTGTGCTACAACAATCTAAAGCTTCCGTACAAGAAGCAACATGCTGTGCTAGCCTGTGCTACGACAATCTAAAGCTTCCACAAGAAGCAAACGTACTGTGTTAGCCTGTGCTACAACAACTCTACCATGCCATTTTTCCTACTCTGCAATTAGATACCAGTTATAGCTATACAAGAGGTAAATAACTATAGCCACCATCGGCACATGGAGATAAATCATCCCTACCCCTATTATCTGTCCATAAATAAATAACACGATATAATGCCAGTCTGCACAACTACAGACTGCTTTAAGCATAGAATGAGCTA